>NC_074668.1:6136726-6205689 GCF_029448725.1 Salvelinus fontinalis | reverse complement strand
AGGAGTAGCCTAACAGCCAGGACTCACGCTGGACTAATGTCACCATATCCTGGGTGCCAGGTGGTTTCTGCTCTTTTGCCAACTCATGTATTTGTCACACCAAACAATAGCTTGACAACGATGGAGTCAAAGATCTTGGACCGAGGGGGGGGGGGGGGGGGGGGGGGCTACCAGCTATAACCACATTACACAACACACAAAGCACCGTTACACTGCAGAACCATTGACAAGAATCCCTTTGGCCAGTTATAATGAGGTGTAAACAGGAAGCAGAAACATTTCTGTATATAAACGATTGACAGATAAGATAGATAACCCCATAAATAAACACATAGTAAAGTTAAACATGCGTTACCGTGTGAACATCTAGTGAAGAACATGAGCAGGTTTTTTTTTATTATTTTTTACAGCTCGGGGAACAACGATGCCATTTACAGAAAGACGACGGATTACTTTATTTAATAAATAACACTGCTTCTCTTTGGACAAATATATTTCTTCATAATAATAAAAAAAATAATGAAAACTAATTTTAAAAAAAACTTGATAAAAACGGGTGGTAACAATAACATGGTAGATAGTAAGTACAGTACAAACTGTATAAATTATAAAAACACAAACCAAATGTATAAATAAAACATCTAAAACTGAACTAAATGTATACCTTTTGTCTCTTTAAAAAATATATAAGCATACACATATGGACTGTACAGTATGAACATGGTTCCAGGCCTAAGGACTGTCTCTCTAGTGCAGACCAGGCAGGCAGATTGATAGACAGTCTATCCAACCAATAAGGATAAGGAGGACAGGTGGATATGATAGACAGCCTATCCATCCAATAAGGAGGGGAGGAAGATAGACTATCCACCAATGAGGAGGACAGGTGGATATGATTGACAGTCTATCCATCCAATAAGGAGGACAGGTGGATATATGACAGACAGCCTATCCATCCAATAAGGAGGACAGGTGGATATGATAGACAGCCTATCCATCCAATAAGGAGGACAGGTGGATATATGACAGACAGCCTATCCATCCAATAAGGAGGACAGGTGGATATGATAGACAGCCTATCCATCCAATAAGGAGGACAGGTGGATATGATAGACAGCCTATCCACCAATGAGGAGGACAGGTGGATATGATAGACAGCCTATCCATCCAATAAGGAGGACAGGTGGATATGATAGACAGCCTATCCATCCAATGAGGAGGACAGGTGGATATGATAGACAGCCTATCCATCCAATAAGGAGGACAGGTGGATATGATAGACAGCCTATCCATCCAATAAGGAGGACAGGTGGATATATGACAGACAGCCTATCCATCCAATAAGGAGGACAGGTGGATATGATAGACAGCCTATCCATCCAATAAGGAGGACAGGTGGATCTGATAGACAGCCTATCCATCCAATAAGGAGGACAGGTGGATATGATAGACAGCCTATCCATCCAATAAGGAGGACAGGTGGATATGATAGACAGCCTATCCACCAATGAGGAGGACAGGTGGATATGATAGACAGCCTATCCATCCAATGAGGAGGACAGGTGGATATGATAGACAGCCTATCCATCCAATAAGGAGGACAGGTGGATATGATAGACAGCCTATCCATCCAATAAGGAGGACAGGTGGATATGATAGACAACCTATCCATCCAATAAGGAGGACAGGTGGATATAAATCGTGTAGTCCTGATCTTCCTGCTCCTCCTCCTCCTCCTCCTCTTCCTCCGGGGCTTCTGTAATGGCTAGATGGGAGAATATATGGTAGCTGTTGTATAAATATGGACCACAACAGCAATGTAGCAGTAGAGTATTTCCTGAACGTTCTCAATAGCCCCATATTCCTCCACGGAGGCCCCAGTATAGCCATGTGGTGCTGTTATGTTTCAGGGCAGAGAGGGGACTTGGCACTGAGTCATCCATCCCATAATGATGAAACATGGTTTACATAATCTAGGTCTAGGAAGTCAGGGCCATAACAGCAGAGCAGCGGGTGACGCAGGATGGGGATGGGGGATGGGGGAGGGGAGGGGAGGGGGGGGGCAGGGCGATCTGAGGGTTGAATGGTTCAGGTCTTTTTTTGGCAGCAGAATCCTGAAAGCAGACAGTCAGACAGCTGGTTTTTGTTCTCGTTGTTCTTTATGTCTCCGTTTGGTCTCAGACACAGTACAGTTGCTGCCATTGGGCGGAGAGTCTCTATGTGTCGCAGCTGTTCGACCTACGACCTCTACCAAGCAGGTCACGAGCCAGGCCAACCAATCACACAGCTTTGAGGTATTTTCTACAGGATAGTTATTTTTTGGGGAGGGGGGGGGGGGTGGATTGGAAAATAAAAAAGCAACACAGGCAAGAGCGACAGACAGTCAGTCCCTCATCATCCAATCCAAATGAATCTGTGTGTCTGATAGGCAACAACACATTCACTACAATTAGCACACAGAGAAGTCAATGCATACAGATAGTATACATGTTAATTGACTAGTGGCAGACAGAGAAAGAGAGAAAGAGAGAGACTGAGGGGATGGTTGAGAAGTTATTCTTCAATCCCATTTCAATTCCTTTCAATTCAGGAAGAACACCGACATTCCAATTTCCAATTCACTTCAACGCTTTTCAATTAACAACATTTGGAATTTGAATTTAGTTCATTTTGTTAATTGACTAGAATTCTAATGGATTTGACCCCAACCATGGCTTCTTCTGTTTATTATCTGCAAAATTGTAAAAGTGCCACTTTCCTCTGCCCCATGAGGTGATCATGACTTTGGTCCCTTTGTGGAGTTGTACTCCACACATATTTTGAGTTACATTTACATTTAGGTAGTCAGTCAGAGCATAGAATAGTGTAGTAGGAGGATATCCAGATTTACGCGTCATGATGAAAAGTAAATGAAATCATCGTTGACCTATAGTGGCTTGGCATGTGACACATTCTTTTCTTAAAGGCTTTTTTTTATACGGCAGGTAGCCTCAGTTTAGTGAGTACTTTATTTAAGGAGGAATGGCTCAAAGTACGGGTGGAAAATAGGTAGTCTACATGTTAAGGTTCACCTTAAATAATCTTAGCTATAAATGGCACCAACGTCGCAATGACCTTACGCACATATATGAATGTATGTAACTGTTTTCACTCTGACTCTATATTACATGTTAACAGAGCGGTGTGTGTTTTCATTCTGACTCTATATTACATGTTAACAGAGCGGTGTGTGTTTTCATTCTGACTCTATATTACATGTTAACAGAGCGGTGTGTGTTTTCATTCTGACTCTATATTACATGTTAACAGAGCGGTGTGTGTTTTCACTCTGACTCTATATTACATGTTAACAGAGCGGTGTGTGTTTTCATTCTGACTCTATATTACATGTTAACAGAGCGGTGTGTGTTTTCACTCTGACTCTATATTACATGTTAACAGAGCGGTGTGTGTTTTCACTCTGACTCTATATTACATGTTAACAGAGCGGTGTGTGTTTTCATTCTGACTCTATATTACATGTTAACAGAGCGGTTTATGCCACTACAGTGCATTTTGAATTACTGACTGATTACAGCCAACAACAAAAATATATATATATGTAAATACATCATTATTAAAATATAATTAGCAGTGTGACCATGGAATTTACAAGCTGTAAAGATATGACCATTATGTGGCGGTCTAGAAGAAAAAAAAATATTTATAAAAACTATAATATTGAGAGAAAATAAAACTGCATCAAAAGTAAAATAAATGTCCAGTGTTTAAAGATTTCTACTAAATAATTAATTACAATATGAGTGAAGTCATTTAACTTCCCAAAAAGTTTAGATTATGTAAAAAAAGTAGCTGTTCTGTTTTGGAATGTTGTGGGCGTGTACTGGTCATTAAAAATATTTATGCGAGTAAGCTGATTGGCCAGCTCATCCTCCTCAGGAGTATGACATGACACTCTGTGAGGAAATAGTAATCAATTTTAAAACAGTCAGTTTGAGACAATTTTTAGGTGGCATTTTTGAAGTATTTTATCTCAAATTTATGCTTTGGGAAAATAAGCGTGTAGGATAAGTCAACAACATTATTTTGGTATGAGTTAACAGAATATGAACTTTTAAAAGGGAGATTTTCCCTGGACAGTTACTTTAAAGGCAACCTGCTAGAGTACAGCAGGTCACTATGGGATTTCCATGACCACTAACTCATCTAGACTTGAAATACAAGGATTGTTTTAATTGCAAAAGTTAGCCTCCATAAATGCTTGTTTGTGTAATGACGTCAGCATATAATCTCAACAACTTCCAAGAAATAGTTTTCTTTTGAACTATCTTTACCTGTTGATATATTTTGTTTATTCACTTTTTTGTTTATTCTTTTTTTATTTTTTTGCTAAAAAAAAAGCGCTGAAAAGTTAAAGAAGCAACAGACGAAATCATGCAAGTTATCTCATCTCAAGTCCTTTCAGATGTGTAAACTGAGCTGTGCCGAGTGGGTGGGCAAGGAGGTGGGGGGTTGTAGGGGAGGGGGCTCAAGAAGAGTCAGGGGTGGGATTGGTGTCAGGGGGGGTTGGTGTCAGGGGGGGTTGGTGTCAGAGGAGACTTGGTGTCAGGAAGGGATTGGTGTCAGGGGGGGTTGGTGTCAGCGGGGGTTGGTGTCAGAGGGGGGTTGGTGTCAGAGGGGTTGGTGTCAGGGGGGGGTTGGTGTCAGAGAAGACTTGGTGTCAGGAGGGATTGGTGTCAGGGGGGGGGGTTGGTGTCAGGGGGGGTTGGTGTCAGGGGGGGGTTGGTGTCAGGGAGGGGGTTGGTGTCAGGGGGGGTTGGTGTCAGAGAAGACTTGGTGTCAGGATAGGATTGGTGTCAGGGGGGGTTGGTGTCAGCAAGGATTGGTGTCAGAGAAGACTTGGTGTCAGGAAGGGATTGGTGTCAGGGGGGGTTGGTGTCAGGGAGGGATTGGTGTCAGGGAGGTTGGTGTCAGGGGGGGGTTGGTGTCAGAGGAGACTTGGTGTCAGGATAGGATTGGTGTCAGGGAGGGTTGGTGTCAGGTGGGGTTGGTGTCAGAGGAGACTTGGTGTCAGGGAAAATTGGTGTCAGGAGGGGGTTGGTGTCAGGGGGGGGGTTGGTGTCAGGTAGGGATTGGTGTCAGGGGGCGGTTGGTGTCAGGGGGGGTTGGTGTCAGAGGAGACTTGGTGTCAGGGAGGGATTGGTGTCAGGGGCGGATTTGGGTCAGCAAGGATTGGTTTCAAGAGGAGACTTGGTGTCAGGGTGGGATTGGTGTCAGCAAGAATTGGTGTAAGGTTGGGATTGGTGTCAGCAAGGATTGGTGTCAGGGAAGATTGGTGTCACGGAGGGATTGGTGTCAGCAAGAATTGGTGTAAGGTTGGGATTGGTGTCAGCAAGGATTGGTGTCAGGGGGGATTGGTGTCACGGAGGGATTGGTGTCAGAGAGGGGGGAGGGATTGGTGTCAGGAGGAGATTGGTGTCAGGAGAAGATTGGTGTCAGGTGGGGATTGGTGTCACAGACGAATTGGTGTCACGGAGGGATTGGTGTCAGAGAGGGGGGAGGGATTGATGTCAGGTTTGACTTGGTGTCAGGGAGGGATTGTTGTTGGGAAATAACATAGAATTGTCTCTCTCAGTGGTGATTACTTACAGTTGCAAGATCCTGAATGCTTAACTTCCAGGAGCGTTCCCAGAGAGCAGGCAGTCTGCTTCATAACACACTCTGACGGGTAGGTGGTGTTGTCGCTGGCGCACACCGCCTCGTCCATCCGGCTCTCCGGACACGCCTCGTCACAGAGGGAGCAGCGGCCTCGGCTCATCCTGGCATCCCACAGACACTTCTTCCCCGTGCTGCACTGGATGTCCTCGCACGACTTGGCCTCTGGAGCCAAAAAGAGAGAGGAGAGGAGAAGAAGGACGGATCAGACGGACGCCTCGTTGGTGCTGCTTGGCACGTCACCATGAAACCGTAGTGGTTAATGAGTCATATCCTATGTTTCAAGTACCCATGTAGTAGGGAGGGAAAAGCTTCCTGGGAAAGCTTCCCAGCTGTGGTGTGGGTAATGTTGCCAACTTCTAAACAGCAGCAAACTACAAAGTAGTGCCAGCCTTGTATCCTGAAATGGACCTCCAAAGTAAATAAAGATTCTCTGCTCTGAGAACCTCAATTTATGTGGAATGTTGGCAGAGAGAAGTAGCCTATGAGGTACAGCCTACACTCAGACAATATTGTTTAAGATTGCTGTATTTTGTCCAAGTGTACACATGGTATAAAGCACATTTGACAGAAACACCCCAAACCCCTACCTCTAGATCTCTGTGGAAAACACTTGAAACACAGAGCAATCAGAACAACCAATATTTGGGTAAAATATCAGGATCGGGCTGCCTCTGTAAAGTTAGTGTCAGAGGTTGGGACAGGTTTAAGCCCTACGGTTAAGTGTCAAGTGTCTAGGGGATCGTGTCTATAGGGTAGTGTCTATAGGGTAGTGTCTATAGGGTAGTGTCTATAGGGTAGTGTCTATAGGGTAGTGCCTATAGGGTAGTGTCTATAGGGTAGTGTCTATAGGGTAGTGTCTATAGGGTAGTGTCTATAGGGTAGTGTCTAGGGGATCGTGTCTATAGGGTAGTGTCTATAGGGTAGTGTCTATAGGGTAGTGTCTATAGGGTAGTGTCTATAGGGTAGTGTCTAGGGGATCGTGTCTATAGGGTAGTGTCTATAGGGTAGTGTCTATAGGGTAGTGTCTATAGGGTAGTGTCTATAGGGTAGTGCCTATAGGGTAGTGTCTATAGGGTAGTGTCTATAGGGTAGTGTCTATAGGGTAGTGTCTATAGGGTAGTGTCTAGGGGATCGTGTCTATAGGGTAGTGTCTATAGGGTAGTGTCTATAGGGTAGTGTCTATAGGGTAGTGTCTATAGGGTAGTGTCTATAGGGTAGTGTCTAGGGGATCGTGTCTATAGGGTAGTGTCTATAGGGTAGTGTCTAGGGGACAGTGTCTATAGGGTAGTGTCTATAGGGTAGTGTCTATAGGGTAGTGTCTATAGGGTAGTGTCTATAGGGTAGTGTCTAGGGGATCGTGTCTATAGGGTAGTGTCTATAGGGTAGTGTCTATAGGGTAGTGTCTAGGGGATCGTGTCTATAGGGTAGTGTCTATAGGGTAGTGTCTATAGGGTAGTGTCTATAGGGTAGTGTCTATAGGGTAGTGTCTATAGGGTAGTGTCTATAGGGTAGTGTCTAGGGGGTAGTGTCTATAGGGTAGTGTCTATAGGGTAGTGTCTATAGGGTAGTGTCTATAGGGTAGTGTCTATAGGGTAGTGTCTATAGGGTAGTGCCTAGGGGGTAGTGTCTATAGGGTAGTGTCTATAGGGTAGTGTCTAGGGGATCGTGTCTATAGGGTAGTGTCTATAGGGTAGTGTCTATAGGGTAGTGTCTATAGGGTAGTGTCTATAGGGTAGTGTCTAGGGGATCGTGTCTATAGGGTAGTGTCTATAGGGTAGTGTCTATAGGGTAGTGTCTATAGGGTAGTGCCTAGGGGGTAATGTCTATAGGGTAGTGTCTATAGGGTAGTGTCTATAGGGTAGTGTCTATAGGGTAGTGTCTATAGGGTAGTGTCTATAGGGTAGTGTCTATAGGGTAGTGCCTAGGGGGTAGTGTCTATAGGGTAGTGTCTATAGGGTAGTGCCTAGGGGGTAGTGTCTATAGGGTAGTGCCTATAGGGTAGTGTCTATAGGGTAGTGCCTAGGGGGTAGTGTCTATAGGGTAGTGTCTATAGGGTAGTGTCTATAGGGTAGTGTCTATAGGGTAGTGTCTATAGGGTAGTGTCTAAGGGGTAGTGTCTATAGGGTAGTGTCTATAGGGTAATGTCTATAGGATAGTGCCTATAGGGTAGTGTCTATAGGGTAGTGTCTATAGGGTAGTGTCTAGGGGATCGTGTCTATAGGGTAGTGTCTATAGGGTAGTGTCTATAGGGTAGTGCCTATAGGGTAGTGTCTATAGGGTAGTGTCTAGGGGATCGTGTCTATAGGGTAGTGTCTATAGGGTAGTGTCTATAGGGTAGTGCCTATAGGGTAGTGTCTATAGGGTAGTGCCTATAGGGTAGTGCCTAGGGGGTAGTGTCTATAGGGTAGTGTCTATAGGGTAGTGTCTATAGGGTAGTGTCTATAGGGTAGTGTCTATAGGGTAGTGTCTAGGGGATCGTGTCTATAGGATAGTGCCTATAGGGTAGTGTCTATAGGGTAATGTCTATAGGGTAGTGTCTATAGGGTAGTGTCTATAGGGTAGTGTCTATAGGGTAGTGTCTATAGGGTAGTGTCTAGGGGATCGTGTCTATAGGGTAGTGTCTATAGGGTAGTGTCTATAGGGTAATGTCTATAGGGTAGTGTCTATAGGGTAGTTTCTATAGGGTAGTGTCTATAGGGTAGTGTCTATAGGGTAGTGTCTATAGGGTAGTGTCTAGGGGACAGTGTCTAGGGGACAGTGTCTAGGAGACAGTGTCTAGGAGAAAGTGTCTATAGAGTAGTGCCTAGGGGACAGTGTCTAGGGGACAGTGTCTAGGAGACAGTGTCTAGGAGACAGTGTCTATAGGGTAGTGCCTAGGGGACAGTGTCTAGGGGACCATGTCTATAGGGTAGGTGTCTAGGGGTTAATGTCTAGGGGTTAGTGTCTAAGGGTTAGTGTCAGGGGCAGTGGTGGGCAACTCCTTAGCAAACACAGCTGAATAAGGAGAAGTTTCCATTCTAAACTGAAAATCATGATTAGGTGATTGGAGTCAGATGTGTTAGCTGGGGCAAAAGTGTGACACCAATCAGAACCTTGAGAACTGGAATTGCCCACCCCTGGTCCAGGAGGTAGTGTCTGGGGGGAGGGGCTAGGAGGTAGTGTCTGGGGGGAGGGGCTAGGAGGTAGTGTCTGGGGGTAGGGGCTAGGGGGTTGTTTTTGGACAGACCCACTATGCTGTCTCCTGCAAGTAAGCATTTCACTGTAAGGTCTACACCTGTTGTATTCGGCGCACGCGACAAATACACTATGATTTGATGTTTAGGCCTACTGACTGATGTTCCCAGGAGACAATACTGACTGATGTTCCCAGGAGACAGTAGTGGCCGACGTTCCCAGGAGACAATACTGACTGACGTTCCCAGGAGACAATACTGACTGATGTTCCCAGGAGACAATACTGACTGACGTTCCCAGGAGACAATACTGACTGACGTTCCCAGGAGACAATACTGACTGACGTTCCCAGGAGACAATACTGACTGACGTTCCCAGGAGACAATACTGACTGACGTTCCCAGGAGACAATACTGACTGACGTTCCCAGGAGACAATACTGACTGACGTTCCCAGGAGACAATACTGACTGACGTTCCCAGGAGACAATACTGACTGATGTTCCCAGGAGACAATACTGACTGACGTTCCCAGGAGACAATACTGACTGACGTTCCCAGGAGACAATACTGACTGACGTTCCCAGGAGACAATACTGACTGATGTTCCCAGGAGACAATACTGACCCATGTTCCCAGGAGACAATACTGACTGACGTTCCCAGGAGACAATACTGACTGACGTTCCCAGGAGACAATACTGACTGACGTTCCCAGGAGACAATACTGACTGATGTTCCCAGGAGACAATACTGACTGACGTTCCCAGGAGACAATACTGACTGATGTTCCCAGGAGACAATACTGACTGACGTTCCCAGGAGACAATACTGACTGATGTTCCCAGGAGACAATACTGACTGACGTTCCCAGGAGACAATACTGACTGACGTTCCCAGGAGACAATACTGACTGACGTTCCCAGGAGACAATACTGACTGACGTTCCCAGGAGACAATACTGACTGATGTTCCCAGGAGACAATACTGACTGACGTTCCCAGGAGACAATACTGACTGACGTTCCCAGGAGACAATACTGACCGATGGTCCCAGGAGACAATACTGACCGATGGTCCCAGGAGACAATACTGACTGACGTTCCCAGGAGACAATACTGACCGATGGTCCCAGGAGACAATACTGACTGACGTTCCAGGGAGACAATACTGACTGATGTTCCCAGGAGACAATACTGACTGATGTTCCCAGGAGACAATACTGACTGACGTTCCCAGGAGACAATACTGACTGACGTTCCCAGGAGACAATACTGACTGATGTTCCCAGGAGACAATACTGACTGACGTTCCCAGGAGACAATACTGACTGACGTTCCCAGGAGACAATACTGACTGACGTTCCCAGGAGACAATACTGACTGATGTTCCCAGGAGACAATACTGACTGACGTTCCCAGGAGACAATACTGACTGATGTTCCCAGGAGACAATACTGACTGATATTCCCAGGAGACAATACTTACTGATGCATCTCCCCTGATATGCTACTCCTATGGATCTGCCCAGGAGACATGTGGCCCTCCTCAGATGGCACGCACTGGCATAGATGATCCCGTCGTTGCCACACAGGAACTGATCCGGTGACCTCTGTTCAGGGCAGATCCGATTACACATCACACAATATGCGTTATTCGTCTGGTCCACGACGCACGTGGAGCTTCCTGGGCATAACACGTCACGGCAGGTCTCTGTCAGAACAAAAAGTAGTAAAATTAATGCAATGCTTAAATATCTGCATGAGCTAAAAACTAACCATAGCTATATTCAGATGTCTGGTAGACACCTGCTGTGAATCAACCATGACTTAGTGGAATCAAAGAATATGCAATTGACCTCTAAAGGCCACTCACTAAACACACTATTTGGGGCGGCAGGGTAGCCTAGTGGTGAGAGTTTTGGACTAGTAATCGAAAAGGCTGCAAGTTTGAATCCCCGAACTGACAAGGTGCAAATCTGTCCTTCTGTCCCTGAACAAGACAGAACTGTTCACTGTTCCTAGGCCGTCATTGAAAATAAGAATTTCTTCTGCCTAGTTAAATAAAGGTAAAAAACACTTTGCAAATGGCGCGTTTTCTACCTACTTATTCTCCAATTTTGTAATGCGCCGTGTTTTGCTCATCCCCGGTACTTTATCGAACACCAGACTGAATCCAATTGATTGTTGTATATGAATAATATGGGCTATGTTCTGCTTTACGCATGACCTGTTGGTTTACTTACTCTTGCATTTGCCCTGGTACTGTACTTCCAGGTCCAGATGGACTTTACATTTGGACTTGAGCAACGCACACTCGTCTTTGTACGTCTTTCCATCCGACCCGCAAACAGGTCCTTTCCAAGTGACGTTGGAGCAGTCTGGCGCGCAGACGCAGCGTGGCTTGCTTCTCCTGTTCATCTTGCATCTCTTTCCAGGTCCACAGTCCACGTTGTCGCACGTTTCTGGAGTGGAATAAATGTCGATGTTCTTCAATTATATTAAATATATGGAGAACAGACATTGTTCAGATGCAATTAGGTTTAGCGACAAAATGTGTCTAATTTATTTTCACTTATATTTATTAAACGAAGTTAAACATTGTCTTATGGGACATGCTTTCACTCTAAAACGACGATATGAAATATTATTATTAGCCATATTTTGTGAGCCATATCATATAAACATCCCTGTACCTTTGCAGGGTATGCAGTTGGGGGCTCCGCCGTTAAAGATCATCCACCGGAACAAGGTGCTGTTGGGTACATCCTCCTCGGTCCATGACGTCCCCAGCCTCCCGCTTCTACAGCATTCCTCTCGGCTCATCCCCGGTACGTAGAGCACCTGACACCTCCCGTTCTTCCCCTGCTGTAACCAGCAGTTACCAGCTGGAAACAAACACAAATTAGCCCAGTCTTTTTAAAGTCTGGCTTACTGACTGACCTGATCCAGACACAACACGTCAGTCAGCCAGACTCTCTCTCTCCCCTCTCGCTCGTATTTGGTCCGTTTTTTCCCTCCAATATCATGCAACAGTTGTAACACTTTCTTATTCAGTCACCAATAAATGTTCAATACCGACAGATGGCCAGTAGGATACAGCATTGAAGAAAATACTGACCTTTAAATTAGATTTTATATTGATTTTATATAGTGTTGAGTTCTCCGTGTTCACAGAGCAAACAGTTCAACAATCTAGTTCTATTGCCTAATCACATCATGTCACAAGTTCTAAAAGTCATCGAAGTCCTTCTTGGCCTCGTCCAGGATATAACTGTATTCTTGACAGTTCTTGACAGCTCTTGATGTATCAACGCTCGAACAGTAAAAAAACATGATCTTTACGAATACAGTAGTTGTATAAACTTTTGTTACAAATATCTATGAGCATCCCTGGTCTCCCAGCACCCATTGAGACACGTCGATCAGAGCAGTATTTAACGAATAGCTTCCAAAACAAGATTTTGCCGAAATACACATAAAGACACTAATAGGTTACAAGTGATTTTGAACCTTTTTTTTTTTAAAGGGATGCACTTAAATCGCAGGCTACGTTGTTGATATTTATTTCGATGGCAAAAAAGGGACAATTTCTGTTGTACGAGGTCAACTAGATGTATCGTTATCAGCACCAACTGTATTTGATTCCTAACAATGTAACAAAAGCTAAAAAAAAAAAAGAAAGAGAGTCCTGATCTCCATATGGCAAACATAGCGTAAATCCTGTCCTTGTAGATATACAAGTAAACGTTTAGCAATATGTTTAGATAAATTACATTCTTATACGTCAAATAATATGCGGTCGAAAAAATTTCAACCACTAAATCTCTGACTTGCACTCCAATTCTATCTCAGTTTGAGGTAAATGTATTATACAAGGCGCACTGCTATGACACGCAGTTATACTTGTTACATTTTCAAACTATTTTATAAACGACTTCCATGTTCGTTTTACGGAATGTTATAGTGAGAGCTTCCACACCAACAAATCTGTGGGCATGAAATTAATACCCCACCAAAAATCATACCATGTGGCTCGATTGTGTGGGGTTTTCAAAAGTATAACAATAATATCCCTTTGAAACTTTCTGCCACCTGTTTGGTTGGCAGTCATTTTCTACACGCTCCGTCTGATAGTAGCTGATAGCTCCGTCTGATAGTAGCTGATAGCTCCGTCTGATAGTAGCTGATAGCTCCGTCTGATAGTAGCTGATAGCTCCGTCTGATAGTAGCTGATAGCTCCGTCTGATAGTAGGAAACTTCAAACCAAATGGAAAGAATGTTGACATGTCCCTTTGAAAAGTCTGGAACTCTGTCAACGTTCCAATCTACACCAGGACGCAGACAGAATAGGCTACAACTGGTAAAACACGTTTTATTAAAAAAAATATATATGTAAACAATTTTTATCGAAAGATTTGGAAAATAAATAACATACCTTGTACTTTTTGATCTTCCATGAAATGACAGAGCCATATCAATAGTAGAAGCATCCCCGGTTGGAGCTGGAGTTTCTGTAGCATCCTGAGCATGGTGCTGGAGACGAAGTGAAGTGAGCAAGGTATCGGCTATTGACACTAGCGGATAAAGCGGACAGAGTACATCGGTTTAAAGGTGGCAGTGAGTGCTGAATGAATGTCAGTCTGAGAATGCAGCGTCTCTTTTTAAAATCTATAAGGGGTCATCTGTGGTGGGCGGTCTTCTGGTCGGTAGGGGAGGGGGTGGCGGAAAAGGGAGAGGGAGAAAAGGGATTTTTACATTACACGTAAACTTCTTTCATTATTTAATCAGGTGATTAGTCTCAACTTCCTCTGTCTGATCACAGCAGTTTGATAAATGTACACTTGGTAGCAGATTATTAGTACACTTGCTTAATTGCTGTGGTGTAAATTTAAAAAATGAATAGCAGAGGACCAATTGGACGTGGATACATTCAGGTCGCAAATAAATTCATTTTCACGAAATACCAAAATCTTAAAAGAATCTATCATGTTTATTAAAAGTACTTTAACTGTTTATTTCAATGTGAACTCTTAATCATTTAAATAGGCTACATTTAATTAATTTATATATTTTTGTTGCTGATTTATTGATAGTTTATAGGTGTGCTATAGCGATTATAACGATAGTGCTCCTTATATGAGCGGCTATGGCTATAGACTAAATACAAGTATAGGCTTATTAGGCAGCCATAAATTATTTATAATAGCCTCCTAAAACTCTCTCTACTAACACTAGGTGTAATTATAATAGTAATAACACCAGCAGTAGCCTAATTGTAAAGTATTGCTAGGCTAATAGCAATATATCTGTATCCGTATTTCATTCACATATAACAGACAAGTCTATCACGTGTGTGCGCACCGCCAATTCCCCAAACTTCAAATGACTTGGTGATAACTGATACATTTTTTTTCCATCAACTGCGGATGGATGGTGTTAATCTTTTAATCAGAGTCCTCTATTGGAATGAATGACCTCTCTCCGTCCCGCATGACAATAATAGATTGCAGTGTACAGGGAGGAACGCTAATATTAGATGAGGCAGTTGTTTGGGTTTCCTTGTCAGGTCAAGCTGATAAATATAACCAACCCTGTTTCCGAAGAGGCTTCAGAGTGAAGGAGAGTATTACATTTCATTGAATGAAATAGTCTCTAGGCTAGACGAGACTAGACCGTCAACTCTCCCAACCCCCACCCAATGGAACGCAGAACGGTCTTTACAGAGGTCCGCGGGCGACCTCTTCTGCAGACTGTCGGCGATACAACTGTCTTGGCAACACAAGTGAATTGAGGGAAGTTTGTGGTTTGGCATTTGTCCTCTCAAGTTATACTCACATTTACAAGAAAATAGACTATTAATTGTGTAATTACTCGATGTTCTAGGCCTAAGTCTTTTCGCCGAAAAACACCGAGACACATTTCATTATCGGAATACTTGACACTGATCGAAATTACATTCATGCGGAGAATTTGGATTGAGGGTCATTTGAGGTATCCAATTAAATATATATTCAAACCATTGAAAAAAAAAACAGTAATACTTTTCCAACTAACCTGCCTAACCATAAATATTATATTAAGTTTCAGCTGATAATTGACTTCCGGATATCCTAGAAGGCTACAATTTAGTTTGGTCTACTGGATTGGCGAGCGAAACACAACGATGTCATAATCATGGAAATCGATTTGAAGTGTGATTTTGACAACACAACAACTCCTAGAACTGCTAACCATTTATTTCGGTTCACTGAGCTTTTTTTCCACACACACGTCTTTCCCAATGCGTCCATCCATCGCTCGTTGGGCAGCCATCTAAGAGCGCAAACGCTTTGCTATGTTGTCCCTAATATGATGTTGAAATCTGGTTATAAAAAAAATCGATCACATCTCGGGCAACTATGTCCTTAATTTGGTCTCCGCCTAATTATCAGCAGAGCAATTCCAGAAATTGTGCTTTTAGCCTAAGTTTGGATGCATTTTTAATGATATAGAAAACACTAATTTAATAAGAAAAAGAAAAAACAATTAACTCCATCACCATCATATGGTATAAGAGTAACCTACAGGACCCGGCGTCACAGGAAGAACAAAAAGATCATCAAGGACAACAACCACCCGCCTCTGCCTGTTCACCTTTCCGGATTTTTCCCTGCATTCCCAGTATAAGGCGCTAGTAGATTCAGGCGCGGCTGGGAATTTCATTAATAAAAATTTAGCTTATAGTTTAGGGATTCCTATTGTTTCTGTGGATATGCCTTTCCCTATTCATGCCTTAGATAGTCGACCAATAGGGTCAGGGTTTATCAGGGAGGTCACCGCACCTTTGTCTATGATAACGCAGGGGGGTCACAAGGAGAAGATTAGTCTTTTCCTTATTGATTCTCCTGCGTATTCTGTGGTGTTAGGCCTACCCTGGTTAACTACTCATAACCCCACTGTTTCTTGGCCACAGAGGGCTCTCACGGGGTGGTCGCGAGAGTGCTCAGGTAGGTGTGTAGGGGTTTCCGTTGGTGCTACTACGGTGGAAAGTCCAGACCAGGTTTCCACCGTGCGCATTCCCCCCGAATATGCCGATTTGGCACTCGCCTTCTGTAAAAAGAAGGCGACTCAATTACCACCCCATCGACAGGGGGATTGTGCGATAGATCTCCTGGTAGACGCTGCATATCCCAGGAGTCACGTGTATCCTCTGTCGCAAGCGGAGACAGTGGCTATGGATAATTATATCTCTGAATCCCTGCGTCAGGGGTTCATTAAGCCATCCATTTCACCCGCCTCTTCGAGTTTCTTTTTTGTGAAGAAGAAGGATGGCGGTTTACGCCCGTGCATTGATTATAGAGACCTTAATAAAATCACGGTAAAATATAGTTACCCGCTACCTTTGATAAATACAGTAATGGAGTCAATGCGCGGGGCCCGCTTCTTCACAAAATTGGATCTCAGGAGTGCGTACAATCTGGTGCGTATTAGGAGGGGTGATGAGTGGAAGACGGCATTTAGCACCACCTCAGGTCATTATGAGTACCTGGTCATGCCATATGGGTTGATGAATGCTCCATCAGTCTTCCAATCGTTTGTAGATGAGATCTTCAGGGACCTGAACGGGCAGGGTGTAGTGGTGTATATCGATGATATTTTGATATACTCTGCTACACGCGCTGAGCATGTGTCCTTGGTGCGCAAGGTGCTTGGTCGCCTGTTGGAGCATGATTTATATGTCAAGGCTGAGAAATGCTTGTTCTTCCAACAATCCATCTCCTTCCTAGGGCATCAGATTACCACTTCAGGAGTGGAGATGGAGAGCGACCGCATTACAGCCGTGCGTAATTGGCCGACTCCAACCACGGTAAAGGAGGTGCAGCGTTTTTTAGGGTTTGCCAATTACTACCGGAGATTTATCCGGGGTTTTGGTCAGGTTGCAGCTCCCATTACCTCACTGCTAAAGGGGGGTCCGGTGCGCTTGCAGTGGTCAGCCGAGGCGAATAGGGCTTTTGGTAAACTGAAGGCTCTGTTTACCTCGGCGCCTGTGTTGGCTCATCCGGATCCCTCTTTGCCATTCATAGTAGAGGTGGACGCATCCGAAGCTGGGATAGGAGCAGTGCTCTCTCAGCGTTCGGGTGTGCCACCGAAGCTTCGCCCCTGTGCTTTCTTTTCGAAGAAGCTCAGCCCGGCGGAGCGTAACTATGATGTGGGTGACCGAGAGCTGTTAGCTGTCGTAAAAGCCTTGAAGGTGTGGAGGCATTGGCTTGAGGGGGCTAATCACCCTTTTCTCATCTGGACTGACCACCGCAATCTGGAGTACATCCGGCAGGCGAAGAGACTAAATCCTCGCCAGGCAAGGTGGGCCATGTTTTTCACTCGTTTTGTGTTTACACTTACTTACAGACCAGGCTCCCAGAACGTCAAGGCAGACGCATTGTCTCGGCTGTATGACACAGAGGAGCGACCCATGGATCCCACTCCCATACTCCCAGAGTCGTGTTTGGTGGCGCCAGTAGTGTGGGAGCTGGACGCGGACATTGAGCGGGCGTCACGTGCAGAGCCCTCTCCTCCTGAGTGTCCAGCTGGTCGTCTGTACGTTCCGTCTGCTGTCCGCGACCGATTGATCTATTGGGCTCACACATCACCCTCCTCTGGTCATCCTGGGATAGGTCGGACGATGCGCTGTCTTGATGGGAGGTACTGGTGGCCCACTTTAGCTAAGGACGTGAGGATTTATGTTTCCTCCTGTTCGGTGTGCGCCCAGTGCAAGGCTCCTAGACACCTGCCTAGAGGTAAGCTTTTACCTTTACCCGTTCCTCAACGGCCGTGGTCGCACCTGTCAGTGGATTTTGTGACTGATCTTCCACCTTCACAGGGTTACACCACGATCCTGGTCGTTGTGGATCGGTTCTCTAAGTCCTGTCGTCTTCTCCCTTTGCCCGGTCTCCCTACGGCCTTACAAACTGCGGAGGCTTTGTTTACACATGTTTTCCGGCATTATGGGGTGCCTGAGGATATAGTGTCTGATCGGGGTCCCCAGTTCACGTCAAGGGTCTGGAAGGCGTTCATGGAACGTCTGGGGATCTCGGTTAGTCTTACCTCAGGTTTTCACCCCGAGAGTAATGGGCAGGTGGAGAGAGTTAACCAGGATGTGGGCAGGTTTCTGCGGTCCTATTGCCAGGACCGGCCAGGGGAGTGGGCGAAGTTCGTGCCCTGGGCAGAGATAGCCCAGAACTCGCTACGTCACTCCTCCACTAACCTTACCCCTTTTCAATGTGTATTAGGGTATCAGCCGGTTCTGGCTCCTTGGCATCAGAGTCAGACCGAAGCTCCTGCGGTGGACAATTGGTTTCGGCACGCTGAGGAAACTTGGGAGGCAGCCCACGTCCACCTTCAGCGTGCCATAAGGCGCCAGAAAATTGGCGCAGACCGTCGCCGCAGTGAGGCCCCGGTGTTCGTACCAGGGGACAGGGTCTGGCTCTCGACCCGAAACCTGCCCCTCCGCCTGCTCTGCCGGAAGCTGTGTCCGCGGTTTGTGGGGCCGTTTAAAGTCCTGAGGAGAGTGAACGAGGTATGTTATAGATTACAACTGCCCATTAATTACCGTATTAACCCCTCGTTCCATGTGTCTCTCCTCAGGCCGGTGGTGGCTGGCCCGCTCCAGGAGGCTGAAGTGCGTGAAGTTCCTCCGCCTCCTCTAGACATCGAGGGGGTCCCGGCGTACGCTATTCGATCCATTTTGGATTCGAGACGTCGGGCGAGGGGCCTTCAGTACCTCGTGGACTGGGAGGGGTACGGGCCGGAGGAGAGATGCTGGGTTCCGGTGGAGGACGTTTTAGATCCTTCTATGTTAAAAGAATTCCACCGCCTCCATCCGGATCGCCCTGCACCTCGCCCTCCGGGTCGTCCCCGAGGCCGGTGTCGACGCGCTGCTGGAGCCGCGCGTCAGGGGGGGGGTAATGTCACGACTTCTGCCGAAGTCGTTGCCTCTCCTTGGCCGGGCGGTGTTCGGCGGTCGACTTCACCGGTCTTCTAGTCATCATCGATCCATTTTTCATTTTCCATTGGTTTTGTCTTGTCTTCCCACACACCTGTTGTCAATCCCATTCATTACCTGTTGTGTATTTAACCCTCTGTTTCCCTTCATGTGTTTGTCAGAGATTGTTCTTTGTCAAGTGTTGTGTGTTCTGTGTATAGGTGTGCTATGGGTCTTCATACCCAGATTTTTGTATTATAATTTTCCGTGAGTGTTATGGAGCTAATTACTGGGACTATTATTAAAGTACTCCATGCTACACTCTATTTTGACTCTCCTGCGCCTGACTTCCTCTGCCACCTATACACGCCATTGTGACACCCCTGTCCATATAGTCACATTCATTATGATCTAGGATCAGGTCCTCCCCTGTCCATACAGTCACATTCATTATGATCTAGGATCAGGTCCTCCCTGTCCATATAGTCACATTCATTATGATCTAGGATCAGGTCCTCCCCTGTCCATATAGTCATATTCATTATGATCTAGGATCAGGTCCTCCCCTGTTCATACAGTCACATTCATTATGATCTAGGATCAGGTCCTCCCTGTCCATATAGTCACATTCATTATGATCTAGGATCAGGTCCTCCCTGTCCATATAGTCACATTCATTATGATCTAGGATCAGGTCCTCCCCTGTCCATATAATATTCATTATGATCTAGGATCAGGTCCCCCCCCTGTCCATATAGTCATATTCATTATGATCTAGGATCAGGTCCTCCCTGTCCATATAGTCACATTCATTATGATCTAGGATCAGGTCCTCCCTGTCCATATAGTCACATTCATTATGATCTAGGATCAGGTCCTCCCCTGTCCATATAGTCATATTCCTTATGATCTAGGATCAGGTTCTCCCCTGTCCATACAGTCACATTCATTATGATCTAGGATCAGGTCCTCCCCTGTCCTTATAGTCACATTCATTATGATCTAGGATCAGGTCCCCCATGTCCATATAGTCATATTCATTATGATCTAGGATCAGGTCCTCCCTGTCCATATAGTCACATTCATTATGATCTAGGATCAGCCCCCCCCCCCCCCCAGTCCATATAGTCATATCCATTATGATCTAGGATCAGGTCCCCCATGTCCATATAGTCACATTCATTATGATCTAGGATCAGCCCCCCCCCCCCCCCCCGTCCATATAGTCACATTCATTATGATCTAGGATCAGGTCCTCCCCTGTCCATATATTCATTATGATCTAGGATCAGGTCCCCAAAGTCCATATAGTCATATTCATTATGATCTAGGATCAGGTCCCCCCCTGTCCATATAGTCACATTCATTAAGATCTAGGATCAGGTCCTCCCCTGTCCATATAATCATATTCATTATGATCTAGGATCAGGTCCTCCCCTGTCCATATAGTCATATTCATTATGATCTAGGATCAGGTCCCCCCTGTCCATATAGTCACATTCATTATGATCTAGGATCAGGTCCTCCCCTGTCCATATAGTCATATTCATTATGATCTAGGATCAGGTCCTCCCTGTCCATATAGTCATATTCATTATGATCTAGGATCAGGTCCTCCCTGTCCATATATCCATATTCATTATGATCTAGGATCAGGTCACCCTCCGTTCATGTAGTCACATTCATTATGATCTAGGATCAGGTCTCCCCTGTCCATATAGTCATATTCATTATAATCTAGGATCAGGTCCCCCCCGTCCATATAGTCACATTCATTATGATCTAGGATTAGGTCCCCCCCCCTGTCCTTATAGTCACATTCATTATGATCTAGGATCAGGTCCTCCCTGTCCATATAGTCATATTCATTATGATCTAGGATCAGGTCCCCCCTGTCCATATAGTCATATTCATTATAATCTAGGATCAGGTCCTCCCCGTCCATATAGTCATATTCATTATGATCTAGGATCAGGTCCCCCCTGTCCATATAGTCATATTCATTATGATCTAGGATCAGGTCCTCCCTGTCCATATAGTCATATTCATTATGATCTAGGATCAGGTCCTCCCTGTCCATATAGTCATATTCATTATAATCTAGGATCAAGTCCTCCCCGTCCATATAGTCATATTCATTATGATCTAGGATCAGGTCCCCCATGTTCATATAGTCATATTCATTATGATCTAGGATCAGGTCCTCCCCTGTCCATATAGTCATATTCATTATGGTCTAAAAGTCTAAACTGATCCTAGATCAGTGTTAGATCAGGTGGTGTTATGACATCGACGGGGCTGTAGTGGAGCGGTTCCTCGGTTTCCACATCACCGAGGAGCAACACACCAGCACAGTCGTGAAGAAGGCATGCCTCTTCCCCCTCAAGAGGCTGACAAGATGTTGCATGGGACCTCATATCAAAAAAGTTATACTGCTGCACCTCAATACCAGGCGGTGTCAGAGGAAGGCCCTTTGTCAAAGACTCCAACATTGTCAAAGACTCCAGCCACCCAAGTCATAGACTGTTCTCTATGCGACCGGCAAGTGATACCGATGCACCAAGTTTGGAACCAACTGGACCCTGAACAGCTTCTACCACCAAAAGCCATAAGACTGATAAATAGTTAGTCCACTAACTCTTTAGACTCATCACATACGCTGCTGTTACTGTCTATTATCTATCCTTTACCCCTACCTACAGTATACTGCTGTTACTGTCTATTATCTATCCTTTATCCCTACCTACAGTATACTGCTGTTACTGTCTATTATCTATCCTTTACCCCTACCTACAGTATACTGCTGTTACTGTCTATTATCTATCCTTTACCCCTACCTACAGTATACTGCTGTTACTGTCTATTATCTATCCTTTACCCCTACCTACAGTATACTGCTGTTACTGTCTATTATCTATCCTTTACCCCTACCTACAGTATACTGCTGTTACTGTCTATTATCTATCCTTTACCCCTACCTACAGTATACTGCTGTTACTGTCTATTATCTATCATTTACCCCTACCTACAGTATACTGCTGTTACTGTCTATTATCTATCCTTTACCCCTACCTACAGTATACTGCTGTTACTGTCTATTATCTATCCTTTACCCCTACCTACAGGATACTGCTGTTACTGTCTATCTATCCTTTACCCCTACCTGCAGTATACTGCTGTTACTGTCTATTATCTATCCTTTACCCCTACCTACAGTATACTGCTGTTACTGTCTATTATCTATCCTTTACCCCTACCTACAGTATACTGCTGTTACTGTATGGACAGGGGAGGACCTGATCCTAGATCATAATGAATGTGACTATATGAACAGGGAGGACCTGATCCTAGATCATAATGAATGTGACCATATGGACAGGGGGGGACCTGATCCTAGAGGATAATGAATAAGATGATATGGACAGGGGGACCTGATCCTAGATCATAATAAATATGACTATATGTACAGGGGGGGGGGGGGGGGGGGGGGGGGTGATCCTAGATCATAATGAATGTGACTATATGGACAGGGGAGGACCTGATCCTAGATCATAATGAATATGACTATATGGACATGGGGGGACCTGATCCTAGATCATAATGAATGACTATATGGACAGGGAGGACCTGATCCTAGATCATAAGGAATATGACTATATGGACAGGGGAGGACCTGATCCTAGATCATAATGAATGTGACTATATGGACAGGGGGGACCTGATCCTAGATCATAATGAATATGACAATATGGACAGGGGGGACCTGATCCTAGATCATGATGAATGTGACTATATGGACAGGGGAGGACCTGATCCTAGATCATAATGAATATGACTATATGGACAGGGAGGACCTGATCCTAGATCATAATGAATGTGACTATATGGACATGGGAGGACCTGATCCTAGATCATAATGAATGTGACTATATGGACGGGGAGGACCTGATCCTAGATCACAATGAATATGACTATATGGACAGGGGAGGACCTGATCCTAGATCATAATGAATGTGACTATATGGACAGGGGAGAACCTGATCCTAGATCATAATGAATATGACTATATGGACGGGGGAGGACCTGATCCTAGATCATAATGACCCTCCAGCTGGAGAGTGACCTCAAACACAATCTACAAAGGCGAGGAAGCTGTTTTTCTTAAGGACTGTGGTCGAGATGCTTGCTGGATTCGTCGTGCTGGCATATTCCTGGGGTCCCCTGCTGCTCCACGGCTGTACTCTGCGATTTTCTGAAGTGCAAAAGACACGGCTTCCCTCATCAGTGGCTCCATCATGTTGGGCATGGTCCATCAGACAAACTGCTGCAGGAGTTGGATCGAAGTTGGCTGCCAGAGGATTCAGTACGCATGTGAATCGCTCACACAGTGACTTCAGAAGGACCTGTTTTGCATCAGTAGTATAAAAAAAATAAAGTAAATATCTCAACATTTCAATAACTCTATTAAAAAAGTCTAACCAACTATAAATTGTAGATATTCATATTTAAATAGTTAAAGCATTTAATGTGACAACTAAAACATGTACGACATGAAAATAATGTCCTATTGATATTGTGTAATGCAGATAACTGCCAGAATAAAGGAAACACCAACATACGGTGTTTTAATAGGGCATTGGGCCTCCACCAATCAGAGCAGCTTCAATGCACCTTGACATATAGTTTCAGACACTTGTAGAATCTATTGGAGGGATGAGTGTCACGACTCCTACCGAAGGTGGTTCCTCTTCCTGTTCGGGTGGCGCTCGGGCGGTCGTCGTCACAGGCCTACTAGCTGCCACCGATCCATTTTTCCTTTTCGTTTGTGTCTGTCTGTATTGTTTACACCTGTGTCTTATTAGTTGATTCCGGTGGGTATATTTACCTCTGCTGCCTGATAGTCTTTGTGCGGGATTGTTTTCTGTGGTTACGTTTGTAGAGGTACCTGTCTGCACCACAGGGTTTATTTTCTTACGGCAGTTGTTGCCGTTTGGTATTTGAGTTTAGGAGTAGAGGTTTCTCCTCCGTGTGTAGTCGCTTTCTTCCCTGTGTGTGTGTGGCAACCTCGTTTGGGCGTGTTTCAGTCCCATGTTGTAGTTGAGTTGGGACTGCTCAATAAACATCTCTGCAACTGGGACTTCCTTGTTCACCTGCTCCTGATTCCTGCACCTCCCTCCTTTAGGAGCCACGTAACAATGAGACACCGTTCTTCCACAAGAAATTCCATAATTTAGTGTTTTGTTGATGGTGGTGGGAAAAACGCAGTCTCAGGCGCCGCTCCAGAATCTCCAATAAGCGTTCAATTGGGTAGAGATCTGTTGGCTGAGACGGCCATGGCATAATGGTTTACATCGTTTTGATGCTCAACAAACCATTCGGTGACCACTTGTGCCCTGTGGTGGGGGCATTGGCATCCTATGGGGGCATTGTCATACTAGCCACAATAATGACCAGCATTTTTCTACATGACCCAAAGCATGATGGGATGTCAATTGCTTAATTAACAGCCCCAGAGATAGGTTATCTAATGTCAAACCAACTTTGCCACGGTCGTACACCAGCTGGCTGAAGCTACTCGGTGAAAGACGCTGGCTACCATTAGCTAGCCTAGGTGACTTCAATTACACAGGACCTGGTTAGACTGTGGCTACTATTAGCTACAAATACTGAATTGACTGAAAGAAAATATAGAATTCAAACGTCTAGAATTTTTTTTTTAAGCATTCAATTTGATGTTTGCATCTAATCTTAAACGTTCTTTGGTCAAACAACTTATTTTCATTATTGTTTCATTATTATTATCCCCACCTTCCTTCAAGTCCTCTTTTCTCTGCAGTGAGTTTTGGTACTCTTTTGGAGTGGAGGCGGGGTTAGGGGGGATGGGCGTGTTTTTCCTGCTAATAAAAGGTCATGGTGATATGCTTCCAGTAAACTACTTCCTGTTTTTTAGCCATTGGTCACTTGTATTATAAGCTTGCTCCTTCTCCTGTATCGTATACACAGTATATTCTGAAAAATAAGAAAATGTTGGTCCCATGTTTCATGAGCTAAAGTAAAAGATCCCATAAATTTACCATACGCACAAATTGTGTGCACAAATTTGTTTACATCCCTGTTAGTGAGCCTTTCTCCTTTGACAAGATAATCCATTCACCTGACAGGTGTGGCATATCAAGAATTTGATTAAACCTCATAACATTACACAGGTTCACCTTGCGCTGGGGACAATAAAAGGCCACTCTGAAATGTGCAGTTTTGTCACACAACACAATGCCACAGATGTCTCAAGTTTTGAGGGAGCGTGCAATTGGCATGCTGACTACAGGAATGTTGACCAGAGCTGTTGCCAGAAAATGTAATGTTAATTTCTCTACCATAAGCCGCCTCCAATGTCATTTTAGAGAATTTGGCATTAAGTCTAACCGGCCTCACAACTGCAGATCACACGTATAACCACGCCAGCCAAGGAACTCCACATCCGGCTGCTTCCCCTGCTGGATCGTCTGAGACCACCCACCCGTACAGGAAACTGTGGGTTTGCGCAAAAAATTAATTTCTGCACAAACTGTCAGAAAGCGTCTCAGGGAAGCCTATGTGCTCGTCGTCCTCACCAGGGTCTTGACCTGACTGCAGTTTGGCAACGGTTCTTATTTACAGTAGCATAATTATAATGAAAGAAAATTAAAGCTCATGAAACATTGGACTTTAAATGTTGCGTTTATATTTTTGTTCAGTATATACAGTGGGGAGAACAAGTATTTGATACACTGCCGATTTTGCAGGTTTTCCTACTTACAAAGCAATTGGCTCATTCATCCCCCTCCTCTCCCCTGTAACTATTCCCCAGGTCGTTGCTGCAAATGAGAACGTGTTCTCAGTCAACTTACCTGGTAAAATAACGGTAAAATAAAAATAAAAAGTAGACGTCTGATATTTTTATCATAGGTACACTTCAACTGTGAGAGACAGAATCGAAAACAAAAATCCAGAAAATCACATTGTATCATTTTTAAGTAATTAATTTGCATTTTATTGCATGACATACGTAGGCCTTATGTCATGCATTAAGGAATAAAATTAGGCATACTCTAATAGTCACTGTCCATGTGAAGTACGTAAAGTTGCCAGACGATGGCAGTATTGGTCTAGGTTTGGTTCGACCTTGACTAGATGAGGGTCTCAGGAGAAAGTTAGATGCATAAGTACTTTTCCCTGCTTGTTGGTCCCTAAAAAGTTATAGGAAGACGTGTGTGTGTGTGTGTGTGTGTGTGTGTGTGTGTGTGTGTGTGTGTGTGTGTGTGTGTGTGTGTGTGTGTGTGTGTGTGTGTGTGTGTGTGTGCGTGTGCGTGTGCGTGTGCGTGTGCGTGTGTGTGGTTGGACACTCCAAGTACAGAGTGTTATCTTGAGTCTCTTGGACTTCACAGGCACCCGCAGCATTGATCAGAGAACTGAGGGCCTGTCCCCATGGTGTGTGTGTGTGTGTGTGTTTGTGTTTGTGTTTATGTGTGTGAGTGAGTGAGGCCCATTCTCCTGGTGGTCTGTGTTGAATATCCAGTTTCAGAATAAAACTTAAACTAGCTAAAAATCTATCTGGGTCATCTGTCAGTTCTGCCTGGCAACAGGTCAATATGGAAGGAGTAGCCCACGGTCGGAGAAGCCAAGAAAGCCAATAACACAAGCCGACTTGTAATGTCTGCAATGCGTGTATGGGCTGGACTGTATGCTATACATGAGAAGGACTGGCCATAGTCGGAGTGACAGCCAAGCCAAATTACAACAGTGGCAGCCAACTTCTAAAAACCAACAACGGTCCTCGCCGTCATATGACCACAGCATCTTCTCTGATTTGTGTCTGTCTTTGGCCTCAGCTTTTGCCTTGTCTCAGGTGCCAACAACAGTAGGCAACTTCAAATCAAACCAAAATCAAATGGTATTCATCACATGCTTCACAAACAACAGGTGTAGACTAACAAGTTAACGGCTTACTTGTTGGCCCAACAATGTAGAGAGAGAACATTTTAAAATAATGGAAGATAATAACACAAGGAATAAATACACAATGAGTAAAGATAACTTGGCTATATCCAACGGGTACAAGTATCGAGGCTATGTACAGGGGTACGAGGTAATTGAGGTAGATATGTACATATAGGTAAGAGTAAAGTGACTAGGCAACAGGATAGATAATAAATAGTAGCAGCAGTGTACGCGCTAAATAGTTAACCATTAGCTACCCGGACACACTATTTAGCTTTGCCATGTGGTAGCAGTGAGAAAACTCCATGACTTGTGTGGTTGGGCAATGTTTAGGGTTTTACCGCCTGGTATAGAGGTCCTGGATGGATTCAGCTCCTTTGTCTTGCTGACGTTGACCTCCTCCCTATAGGCTGTCTCGTTATTTGTTTGCGATCAGGCCTACCACCGTCGTGTCGTTAGCAAACGTAATGATGGTGTTGGAGTCGTGCTTGACCACGCAGTCGTGGGTGAACAGGGAGTACAGGAAGGGGACTATGCACGCACCCCTGAGGGGCCCCTGTGTTGAGGATCGTATGGCTTGAGGTTAGAAGCTAATTCCAGAGTTGTTCCATCGGTACCGCTTTGCCATGTGGTAGCAGTGAGAACACTCCATGACTTGTTTGGTTGGGCAATGTTTAGGGTTTTACCGCCTGGTATAGAGGTCCTGGATGGCAGGAAGCTTGGCCCCAGTGATGTACTGGGCCCAACCCACTACCCTCTGTTCGTCTCTTTGCACTGACTTCTGAAGGTTTTTAAAGGCCCAATCCTGCCATTTCTATATCAATATAAAATTATTGCTGGGTAACAAATAAGTATTTTCCATTTCATACTAAGACGATTCTCTGCCAACTCTACCATACTGCCAACTCTACCATACTGCCAAGTCTACATTACTGCCAAGTCTACCATACCGCCAAGTCTACCATACCGCCAACTCTACCATACCGCCAACTCTACCATACCGCCAACTCTACCATACCGCCAACTCTACCATACCGCCAACTCTACCATACCGCCAACTCTACCATACCGCCAACTCTACCATACTGCCAACATACTGCCAACTCTACCATACTGCCAAATCTACCATACCGCCAACTCTACCATACCGCCAACTCTACCATACTGCCAACATACTGCCAACTCTACCATACTGCACACTTACTGCCAACTCTACCATACTGCCAACTCTACCATACTGCCAACTCTACCATACTGCCAACTCTACCATACCGCCAACTCTACCATACCGCCAACTCTACCATACCGCCAACTCTACCATACCGCCAACTCTACCATACCGCCAACTCTACCATACCGCCAACTCTACCATACTGCCAACATACTGCCAACTCTACCATACTGCACACTTACTGCAAACTCTACCATACTGCCAACTCTACCATACTGCCAACTCTACCATACTGCCAACTCTACCATACCGCCAACTGTACCATACCGCCAACTGTACCATACCGCCAACTCTACCATACCGCCAACTCTACCATACCGCCAACTCTACCATACCGCCAACTCTACCATACCGCCAACTCTACCATACCGCCAACTCTACCATACCGCCAACTCTACCATACTGCCAACATACTGCCAACTCTACCATACTGCCAACTCTACCATACTGCCAACTCTACCATACTACCAACATACTGCCAACTCTACCATACCGCCAACTCTACCATACCGCCAACTCTTCCATACCGCCAACTCTACCATACCGTCAACTCTACCATACTGCCAACATACTGCCAACTCTACCATACTGCCAACTCTACCATACTGCCAACATACTGCCAACTCTACCATACTGCCAACTCTACCATACTGCCAACTCTACCATACTGCCAACATACTGCCAACTCTACCATACTGCCAACTCTACCATACTGCCAACATACTGCCAACTCTACCATACTGCACACTTACTGCCAACTCTACCATACCGCCAACTCTACCATACCGCCAACTCTACCATACCGCCAACTCTACCATACCGCCAACTATACCATAACGCCAACTCTACCATACCGCCAACTCTACCATACTGCCAACTCTACCATACCGCCAACTCTACCATACCGCCAACTCTACCATACCGCCAACTATACCATACTGCCAACTCTACCATACTGCACACTTACCCCCAACTCTACCATACCGCCAACTCTACCATACCGCCAACTCTACCATACCGCCAACTCTACCATACCGCCAACTCTACCATACCGCCAACTCTACCATACCGCCAACTCTACCATACTGCCAACATACTGCCAACTCTACCATACTGCCAACTCTACCATACTGCCAACTCTACCATACCGCCAACTCTTCCATACCGCCAACTCTACCATACCGCCAACTCTACCATACCGCCAACTCTACCATACCGCCAACTCTACCATACTGCCAACATACTGCCAACTCTACCATACTGCCAACTCTACCATACTGCCAACATACTGCCAACTCTACCATACTGCCAACTCTACCATACTGCCAACATACTGCCAACTCTACCATACTGCCAACTCTACCATACTGCCAACATACTGCCAACTCTACCATACTGCCAACTCTACCATACTGCACACTTACTGCCAACTCTACCATACCGCCAACTCTACCATACCGCCAACTCTACCATACCGCCAACTCTACCATACCGCCAACTATACCATACCGCCAACTCTACCATACCGCCAACTCTACCATACTGCCAACTCTACCATACCGCCAACTCTACCATACCGCCAACTCTACCATACCGCCAACTATACCATACTGCCAACTCTACCATACTGCACACTTACCCCCAACTCTACCATACCGCCAACTCTACCATACCGCCAACTCTACCATACCGCCAACTCTACCATACCGCCAACTCTACCATACCGCCAACTCTACCATACTGCCAACATACTGCCAACTCTACCATACTGCCAACTCTACCATACTGCCAACTCTACCATACCGCCAACTCTTCCATACCGCCAACTCTACCATACCGCCAACTCTACCATACCGCCAACTCTACCATACTGCCAACATACTGCCAACTCTACCATACTGCCAACTCTACCATACTGCCAACATACTGCCAACTCTACCATACTGCCAACTCTACCATACTGCCAACATACTGCCAACTCTACCATACTGCCAACTCTACCATACTGCCAACATACTGCCAACTCTACCATACTGCCAACTCTACCATACTGCACACTTACTGCAAACTCTACCATTCTGCCAACTCTACCATACCGCGAACTCTACCATACCGCCAACTATACCATACCGCCAACTATACCATGCCGCCAACTCTACCATACCGCCAACTCTACCACACCGCCAACTCTACCATACCGTCAACTCTACCATACCGCCAACTCTACCATACTGCCAACATACCGCCAACTCTACCATACCGCCAACTCTACCATACCGCCAACTCTACCATACCGCCAACTCTACCATACCGCCAACTCTACCATACCGCCAACTCTACCATACCGCCAACTCTACCATACCGCCAACTCTACCATACCGCCAACTCTACCATACCGCCAACTCTACCATACCGCCAACTCTACCATACCGCCAACTCTACCATACTGCCAACTCTACCATACCGCCAACTCTACCATACCGCCAACTCTACCATACCGCCAACTCTACCATACCGCCACCTCTACCATACCGCCACCTCTACCATACTGCCAACTCTACCATACCGCCAACTCTACCATACCGCCAACTCTACCATACCGCCAACTCTACCATACCTCCAACTCTACCATACTGCCAACTTACTGCCAATTCTACCATACTGCCAACTCTACCATACTGCCAACATACTGCCAATTCTACCATACTGCCAACTCTACCATACTGCCAACATACTGCCAATTCTACCATACTGCCAACTCTACCATACTGCCAACATACTGCCAACTCTACCATACTGCCAACTCTACCATACTGCCAACTCTACCATACTGCCAACTCTACCATACTGCCAACTCTACCATACTGCCAACTCTACCATACTGCCAACTTTACCATACTGCCAACTTTACCATACTGCCAACTCTACCATACTGTCAACTCTACCATACTGTCAACTCTACCATACTGCCAACTCTACCATACTGCCAACTCTACCATACTGCCAACTCTACCATACTGCCAACTCTACCATACTGCCAACTCTACCATACAGTCAACTCTACCATACTGCCAACTCTACCATACTGCCAACTCTACCATACTGCCAACTCTATCATACAGTCAACTCTACCATACTGCCAACTCTACCATACAGTCATCTTACCATACCGTAAGCTTTACCATACAGTCATCTTTACCATACCGTCAGCTTTACCATACAGTCAACTTTAAAATAGTCATCTTTACCATACAGTCATCTTAACCATACAGTCATCTTTACCATACTGTCAACTCTACCATACTGCCAACTCTACCATACTGCCAACTCTACCATACTGCCAACTTTACCATACTGTCAACTCTACCATACTGTCAACTCTACCATACTGCCAACATACTGCCAACTCTACCATACTGCCAACTCTACCATACTGCCAACTCTACCATACTGCCAACTCTACCATACTGCCAACTCTACCATACTGCCAACTCTACCATACTGCCAACTCTATCATACAGTCAACTCTACCATACCGCCAACTCTACCATACCGCCAACTCTACCATACTGCCAACTCTACCATACTGCCAACTCTACCATACTGCCAACTCTATCATACAGTCAACTCTACCATACTGCCAACTCTACCATACTGCCAACTCTACCATACTGCCAACTCTACCATACTGCCAACTCTATCATACAGTCAACTCTACCATACTGCCAACTCTACCATACAGTCATCTTACCATACCGTAAGCTTTACCATACAGTCATCTTTACCATACAGTCATCTTTACCATACAGTCATCTTTACCATACAGTCATCTTTACCATACAGTCAACTTTACCATACAGTCATCTTTACCATACAGTCATCTTTACCATACAGTCAACTTTACCATACAGTCAACTTTACCATACTGCCAACTCTACCATGCAGTCATCTTACCATACCGTAAGCTTTACCATACAGTCATCTTTACCATACAGTCATCTTTACCATACAGTCATCTCTACCATACAGTCATCTTTACCATACAGTCAGCTTTACCATACAGTCAACTTTACCATACAGTCAACTTTACCATACAGTCATCTTTACCATACAGTCAGCTTTACCATACAGTCAACTTTACCATACAGTCAACTTTACCATACAGTCATCTTTACCATACAGTCATCTTTACCATACAGTCATCTTTACCATACAGTCAGCTTTACCATACAGTCAACTTTACCATACAGTCAACTTTACCATACAGTCATCTTTACCATACAGTCAGCTTTACCATACAGTCAACTTTACCATACAGTCATCTTTACCATACAGTCAGCTTTACCATACAGTCAACTTTACCATACAGTCAACTTTACCATACAGTCATCTTTACCATACAGTCATCTTTACCATACAGTCAACTTTACCATACAGTCAACTTTACCATACAGTCATCTTTACCATACAGTCAACTTTACCATACAGTCAACTTTACCATACAGTCATCTTTACCATACAGTCAGCTTTACCATACAGTCAACTTTACCATACAGTCAACTTTACCATACAGTCATCTTTACCATACAGTCAACTTTACCATACAGTCAACTTTACCATACAGTCATCTTTACCATACAGTCAGCTTTACCATACAGTCAACTTTACCATACAGTCATCTTTACCATACAGTCAACTTTACCATACAGTCAACTTTACCATACAGTCATCTTTACCATACAGTCAACTTTACCATACAGTCAACTTTACCATACAGTCATCTTTACCATACAGTCATCTTTACCATACAGTCAACTTTACCATACAGTCATCTTTACCATACAGTCATCTTTACCATACAGTCAACTTTACCATACAGTCAACTTTACCATACAGTCAACTTTACCATACAGTCAACTTTACCATACAGTCATCTTTACCATACAGTCATCTTTACCATACAGTCAACTTTACCATACAGTCAACTTTACCATACAGTCAACTTTACCATACAGTCAACTTTACCATACAGTCATCTTTACCATACAGTCATCTTTACCATACAGTCATCTTTACCATACAGTCAACTTTACCATACAGTCAACTTTACCATACAGTCAACTTTACCATACAGTCAACTTTACCATACAGTCATCTTTACCATACAGTCATCTTTACCATACAGTCATCTTTACCATACAGTCAACTTTACCATACAGTCAACTTTACCATACAGTCAACTTTACCATACAGTCAACTTTACCATACAGTCATCTTTACCATACAGTCAACTTTACCATACAGTCAACTTTACCATACAGTCAACTTTACCATACAGTCAACTTTACCATACAGTCAACTTTACCATACAGTCATCTTTACCATACAGTCAACTTTACCATACAGTCAACTTTACCATACAGTCAACTTTACCATACAGTCAACTTTACCATACAGTCATCTTTACCATACAGTCATCTTTACCATACAGTCATCTTTACCATACAGTCATCTTTACCATACAGTCAACTTTACCATACAGTCAACTTTACCATACAGTCATCTTTTTGGGGAGAAAAAAGGGTGAAAAAAACAATTTTACCATACTGGTATCTCTACCATACTGCCAACTTTTTTCCAACTTTTCTTTATGTCTGAAAGGTACTGCCGGTGTCAAAGCCAAAACTTGTGTTTCCTCAACAACAACCTAGTAAAAGTTTGGGTAAAGTTTTGCCTACGGTTTAGAACGAAACATGAGCCATAATGCTGAGGCAACATTGGCACTCACTTCTCTCTTAAACTCTTGACAGTTGCTAGGCAGCACCACATTACTTTCCTCCTGGCAGTTCGGGATCTTTGCGAGGCGTGAACACTTCGCCCATCTCTTTGCGTAGCCCACCACTAAGCATGCACTGTTGTCTTTAAGCATAACTGGATGGAACATGATGAATTACCACGTAATTAGCTAGGCCTCAGACCAGACCAGGCAGCTAGGGAACACTGAGGACCAGACCAGGCAGCTAGGCCTCAGACCAGACCAGGCAGCTAGGAAACACTGAGGACCAGACCAGGCAGCTAGGCCTCAGACCAGACCAGGCAGCTAGGAAATACTGAGGACCAGACCACGCAGCTAGGCCTCAGACCAGACCAGGCAGCTAGGAAACACTGAGGACCAGACCAGGCAGCTAGGCCTCAGACCAGACCAGGCAGCTAGGAAATACTGAGGACCAGACCACGCAGCTAGGCCTCAGACCAGACCAGGCAGCTAGGAAACACTGAGGACCAGACCAGACAGCTAGGCCTCAGACCAGACCAGGCAGCTAGGAAACACTGAGGACCAGACCAGGCAGCTAGGAAACACAGAGGTGAATTACCGCGGGGATAAACATCACTGAATGACAAAACGTGTTGGAATAAAGTAGGCTAATGCAATGGAAGGCATGTGTCAAACTGTTGCTTATGTAACAGTATATCTTTAGTACGTCCCCTCGCCCCGACCTCAGGCGCGAACCAGGGACCCTCTGCACACATCAACAACTGACACCCACGAAGAGTCGTTACCCATCGCTCCACAAAATCCGCGGCCCTTGCAGAGCAAGGGGCAACACTACTTCTAGGTTTCAGAGCAAGTGACGTAACTGATTGAAACGCTAGTAGCGCGTACCCGCTAACTAGCTAGCCATTTCACATCCGTTACACTTACTAAAACTCCCAAAGTCATCCAATCTTTGCAATACATTTTAAGCAATAGCCTACTCGTGTGTGGTCAATTTGTTAAGTTCAGCATCGTTTTGATTGGGGCAGTGCCATCGTGTTGTTTTGAGGCAACTGTCACATTTTTTGTGAATAACTGAATCTCTGTTTGGATATTAGTTCAGCTACAATTAGGTTGGGGGAAAATGTTAGTTATGTTGAGGTGAGTGCTCCTCCTGATCATCTTGTCTAGATGATTCAGAACATTTTTGCCCTGTTATGTAGTTTATTTAACAAGTGAATTATTTTGATCTTAACTCACGGGTCATTTAGTAGCCTAGGCCTCCTCTCTACCAAAAGACTGTGACTTCACTGACTTGTCTGATAATCAATCAATGTGATTGTGTTTCACTGAACCTCCATCTGTTTGGTTAATTGGTTTCTGTCTGGGCAATCGGAGGTGGTATACCTCATCTATTTGTTGGCTTCTCTATCACTGATTAGAAACATTTAACATGCTATAATGTAGCCTTAATCAAGGGTAGGCCTAGTAATTTGCTCAATCATGTGTAGGCAACTCCAAAAGCCTGTGCAGGTTGTGAAATATGAACACGAGACTCACACGCTTTTGAAAACATAGATCACTATTATTTTCTATGGGTATCATGACATAGGTAAGACCCTACACCTGCTCCCTAACAAAGCAGAGTGACGGTAGGTAAGACTCTACACCTGCTCCCTAACAAAGCGGAGTGACGGTAGGTAAGACCCTACTCCTGCTCCCTAACAAAGCAGAGTGACGGTAGGTAAAACCCTACACCTGCTCCCTAACAAAGCAGAGTTACGGTAGGTAAGACCCTACACCTGCTCCCTAACAAAGCAGAGTGACGGTAGGTAAGACCCTACACCTGCTCCCTAAGAAAGTGGAGTGACAGGAGGTAAGACTCTACACCTGCTCTCTAACAAAGCAGAGTGATGGTAGGTAAGACCCTACGCCTGCTCCCTAACAAAGCAGAGTGACGGTAGGTAAGACCCTACACCGGCTCCCTAACAAAGCAGAGTGATGGTAGGTAGGACCCTACACCTGCTCCCTAACAAAGCGGAGTAACGGTAGGTAAGACCCTACGCCTGCTCCCTAACAAAGCAGAGTGACGGTAGGTAAGACTCTACACCTGCTCCCTAACAAAGCGGAGTGACGGTAGGTAAGACCCTACACCTGCTCCCTAAGAAAGCAGAGTTACGGTAGGTAAGACCCTTCACCTGCTCCCTAACAAAGCGGAGTGACGGTAGGAAAGACCCTACACCTGCTCCCTAACAAAGCGGAGTGACGGTAGGAAAGACCCTACACCTGCTCCCTAACAAAGCAGAGTGACGGTAGGTAAGACCCTACACCTGCTCCCTAACAAAGCGGAGTGACAGAAGGTAAGACTCTACACCTGCTCCCTAACAAAGCGGAGTGACGGTAGGTAAGACTCTACACCTGCTCCCTAACAAAGCAGAGTGACGGTAGGTAAAACCCTACACCTGCTCCCTAACAAAGCGGAGTGATGGTAGGTAAGACCCTACACCTGCTCCCTAACAAAGCGGAGTGACGGTAGGTAAGACCCTACACCTGCTCCCTAACAAAGCGGAGTGACGGTAGGTAAGACCCTACACCTGCTCCCTAACAAAGTGGAGTGATGGTAGGTAAGACCCTACACCTGCTCCCTAACAAGGCGGAGTGACGGTAGGAAAGACCCTACACCTGCTCCCTAACAAAGCGGAGTGACGGTAGGTAAGACTCTACACCTGCTCCCTAACAAAGCAGAGTGACGGTAGGTAAGACCCTACACCTGCTCCCTAACAAAGCGGAGTTACGGTAGGTAAGACCCTTCACCTGCTCCCTAACAAAGCGGAGTGACGGTAGGTAAAACCCTACTCCTGCTCCCTAACAAAGCGGAGTGACGGTAGGTAAAACCCTACTCCTGCTCCCTAACAAAGCGGAGTGACGGTAGGTAAAACCCTACTCCTGCTCCCTAACAAAGCAGAGCGACGGTAGGTAAGACCCTACTCCTGCTCCCTAACAAAGCGGAGTGACGGTAGGTAAGACCCTACACCTGCTCCCTAACAAAGCGGAGTGACGGTAGGTAAAACCCTACACCTGCTCCCTAACAAAGCAGAGTGATGGTAGGTAAGACCCTACACCTGCTCCCTAACAAAGCGGAGTGACGGTAGGTAAGACCCTACTCCTGCTCCCTAACAAAGCAGAGTGACGGTAGGAAAGACCCTTCGCCTGCTCCCTAACAAAGCAGAGTGACGGTAGGAAAGACCCTTCACCTGCTCCCTAACAAAGCGGAGTGACGGTAGGTAAGACTCTACACCTGCTCCCTAACAAAGCGGAGTGACGGTAGGTAAGACTCTACACCTGCTCCCTAACAAAGCGGAGTGACGGTAGGTAAAACCCTACGCCTGCTCCCTAACAAAGCGGAGTGACGGTAGGTAAAACCCTACTCCTGCTCCCTAACAAAGCAGAGTGACGGTAGGTAAGACTCTACTCCTGCTCTCTAACAAAGCGGAGTGACGGTAGGTAAGACCCTACTCCTGCTCCCTAACAAAGCGGAGTGACGGGAGGTAAGACCCTACTCCTGCTCCCTAAGAAAGCGGAGTGACGGTAGGAAAGACCCTACTCCTGCTCCCTAACAAAGCAGAGTGACGGTAGGAAAGACCCTACTCCTGCTCCCTAACAAAGCAGAGTGTCGGTAGGTAAGACCCTACACCTGCTCCCTAACAAAGCAGAGTGACGGTAGGTAAGACCCTACTCCTGCTCCCTAACAAAGCAGAGTGACGGTAGGTAAAACCCTACTCCTGCTCCCTAACAAAGCGGAGTGACGGTAGGAAAGACCCTACTCCTGCTCCCTAACAAAGCAGAGTGTTGGTAGGTAAGACCCTACTCCTGCTCCCTAACAAAGCAGAGTGTTGGTAGGTAAGACTCTACACCTGCTCCCTAACAAAGCAGAGTGACGGTAGGTAAGACCCTACTCCTGCTCCCTAACAAAGCAGAGTGACGGTAGGTAAGACTCTACACCTGCTCCCTAACAAAGCGGAGTGACGGTAGGTAAGAGATGAAACATGGATGAAAAAAGGACGGGCTTGGGCTCTTTTTCAAAATATCCTTTTTATATTACAGCAGTTCCACAGTTCCTGATGCAAAAGTTGTGTGGGAAAAACATTATTTGTATTTTATTCTGTATTATTGCATTATATTCTTACTACAAATACTGTATATGTGTGTTGACTGTGATCGGGTAGGTGTGTCTTCTATATTTAAATAAACAAAATAATAACATCTTAATTTCCTTAATATGCACATAACATAATTAAACTCAAAATATGGCCTTCTATTGTTTTGAAAATACATTATACATTTAAGTCATTTAGCAGACGCTCTTATCCAGAGCGACTTACAAATTGGAAAGTTCATACATTTTCATCCTGGTCCCCCCATGGGAATTGAACCCTGGTCCCCCCGTGGGAATTGAACCCACAACCCTGGCGTTGCAAGCGCCATGCTCTACCAACTGAGTCCACACGGGACCTGTGTGGCCTAATTTTATCATTCTTATGATGTTTCTTAAGACCTGCCTAAACAAATTAACAATGGATTTATTAAAATTGACCGCAGCGACATCTGCCCACCACGGCATGCACACGGGAGGTTTAATGTGGTAAAAATAGGACTGTTTTTAAAAGGGGCCACATAAATATTGCCCTGTTTTATGTTTGATTTTCCAATGTGAAAGCAGTACATCTTACTGTAATAGATTAACCATTAAATTGGCAAATAAAACGCTCTTCAGCAGAAAACTATTTCTCAAGCAACAATTTTGCAAGGACTGTCTGGGAGTCATCTGAAAACTAGCTGTTATTGGCTGAGAGGTTTGGAACTTTCTTTCTTATTGGTCTATTAATAAATGTACTGCCTGGTGATGGAAAAGACTAACCTCTTGCTCATGCATGTTTGCTCATGCAAACCTGCTGATTGGTAGGTCCTATGTGGATAGTGTTTTCAACCAGCAACTATCGGGGAATAACACTTCACACTTTCACACTGTTCGTTTCATTAGCTGATCTAAACCACAGAATTTGACCACAACTGGTCTTATTTTATTTTATTATTAAAGCTTCTAAAAAAATTGTTCAGTCGAACAGAACCGGAGTAGAAGAACCACTATTCTTTCATTGCTCACACCGCAACACACACCACCTCATTAGCTTTAGATAATGACCTGGTGTTATTTTCACACTGCATGGCTTACTAGCCATCTAGCTGCATCCCCTGGCCTTCGACCGCGGCACAGTCGCTGAATACCTCAGAGAGTTAATGGTCCGGATAGTGGTTTTAAAATAGTAATAGAATTGAAGGTTTTCAACTCGATGAATATTAACAATTGAAGGATGAAATGAAATATAAAAAATGTTCATGTTCTCTTACTATTATTTTAACCAATGAAAACGTATATTTTAACCAACTTATCTTTTATTCTATATTCTGTTCTATTCGAAGGTATTCTATTAAATTATATTTGTATGAGGTGCACTGGATTGCATGCTTTCTGACTGAATTTCATGTCAGACCAGACCTGACCTAGCTACAGTAACCTAACAGGGGGTCGGTCATTCACCATGTCAATGCTTCTCTCGGTCCTTTTGTTAGCTATGTGATGTACTGTGTGCCTGCTGGATCCGCCTTGCTGATCTATACCCTCGTCTATACTCAAGGAAGGAACAAAGAGAAGTCAGACCTTCTGGGTAGGCAGCCAGTAAACACTGAGGACCAGATCAGGCAGCTAGGAAATACTGAGGACCAGACCAGGCAGCTAGGAAACACCGAGGACCAGACCAGGCAGCTAGGAAACACCGAGGACCAGACCAGGCAGCTAGGAAACACTGAGGACCAGACCAGGCAGCTAGGAAACACTGAGGACCAGACCAGGCAGCTAGGAAACACTGAGGACCAGACCAGGCAGCTAGGAAATACTGAGGACCAGACCAGGCAGCTAGGCCTCAGACCAGACCTAATAAAATGTGTGAGTGTGTGTGTGTGTGTGTGTGTGTGTGTGTGTGTGTGTGTGTGTGTGTGTGTGTGTGTGTGTGTGTGTGTGTGTGTGTGTGTGAGTGTGTGTGTGTGTGTGTGTGTGTGTGTGTGTGTATAAGGTCAGTCAAAGGGAGCCCGAGACTCGCAGGGCTTTTTTTGCACTTGGTTAAATATCGACAGCCCGGGCCTCTGGCTTGTGCCATTGATTTGGACTTAAGCCGCGCTGCCTCCTGCGACTGACTGACTGCCTCTGTACCGATTAATTAAAAACAAAACGGATGTTACCATGGCTGGCTGCTTTTCACCATAGGGTGGAGAGTTGTAAAGAGGAGGGTGAGGAGGATGAAGAGGGTGAGGAGGATGAAGAGGGTGAGGACCACGCACAACAAACAGACCCGTTATACTCTCGTGGTAAAGTATATATTTTTAGGGACAACATGCATAGAAACAGGGAGGTCCGGGACATTTCATTTATTTATTTTTATTTCACCTTTTTTTAACCAGGTAGGCAAATTGAGAACACGTTCTCATTTACAATTGCGACCTGGCCAAGATAAAGCAAAGCAGTTTGACACATACAACATCACAGAGTTACACATGGAGTAAAACAAGCATACAGTCAATAATACAGTGAAAAATCATATCATCATCATCGCCACCTTCATCATAAGACTTCACAGTCAAATGGAGGGAGGTTTTGCAAAAGGAAATACCTTCAATGGCATTATACTGGGAAAGGTGGGTTAGTCTGTGGATATCAGAGGAATTCAGATCAGAACGAATGGTGGATTGACAACTGGATGTGAAAATCCAGGACTTTGACAACAGAAGAACCCGGAATTCTTGTCAAATGATTTAACTACCGTAGATGTGAGAGTTTGTCGTCCATTCGTTTGCTCCAATTAGAGTAGGGATGGCACACTAGAGGGGGACAAGTATAGAGAAAAATAAAAGTATGCAACAATTAAATTTATAGAACCTATCTGCAATATAAAAGATGATCAACCGCCCCAAAAAATATAAAATTACAATAAAAAAATAAACACACATACCCTCCCATACATATACTGTGTGCTGTTTTGGGGGCAGCTGTGTGTGTGTCTTTCTTCTGCCTTCAAGCTAATAGAGCGCACAGGCAGGAGGGAGGGGTGCTCTGCTCTACATTAGCCATTGGTGCTCGGACAGTTCCTGCTCCGGGGGCCTGACTCTACGAGCCATTAGCCGTTGCCGTGAGGGATGTGGTCGGTGCACTATGTTCCGTGTCACCTCCCTTTAGCCAGGCCTGATGTCCATTGAGAAAGCTACTTCTGCTCCACAACTCTCTTCATGTGTTTAAATATGTGTCCCAATCGGTACCCTTATTTCCTATATAGTGCACTACTTTTCACCAGGGTCCATAGGGCACTATATAAGGACAAGTGCCCTGGTCAAAGTAGTGCACTAAATAGAGAGTAGGGTTTCATTTGTGACGTAGGCAAGTGGTGATCTGGGGGGGGGGGGGGGGGGGGGGGGGGGGGGGGGGGGCGGGGTCACTGATAGGAGACTAATGATCGTACAGCCAGGCCACATTACAGTGTTTTGTTGTTTCCACCAGTGTACGGGGTGGCTGGACGGGGACAGACAATCCTTGTGTTCTGTAGTGTAGTGGTCTGGACTGTAGTGTAGTGTTGTGTATTATAGTGTATTATAGTATATAGTAAATAGTGTAGTGGATTGTAGTGTTTTGTTTTGTAGCGTGGTGTGTATTATAGTGTAGTGTATTTTAGTGTATTATGGTGTATTATAGTATATAGGAGTGTAGTGTAGTGTATTGTTTCGTAGTGTGTTGTGTATTATAGTGTAGTGCAGTGTATTTTAGTGTATTATGGTGTATTATAGTATATAGTAGTGTTTTGTTTTGTAGTATGTTGTGTATTGTAGTGTAGTGTATTTTAGTGGATTATGGTGTATTATAGTATATAGTAGTGTAGTGTATTGTAGTGTAGTGTATTTTAGTGGATTATGGTGTATTATAGTATATAGTAAGTAGTGTAGTGTAGTGTATTGCAGTGTAGTGAATTTTAGTGTATTATGGTGTATTATAGTATATAGTAGTGTAGTGTATTGTAGTGTAGTGCACTGTAATGCATTATACAACGTGTGGGTCTAACCCTGAATGCTGATTGGTTAATACCACATTCCAGCCGGTGTCTATTCCACAAGTTTCCACCGGCTAAATCTATGACATTAAAATGCCTGTTTAGACTCTGTTCCATCTGACTGTCTCATCAGCCCAGCCAGGCAATTTATAAACTTGATCTCCACTATAAAAAGCATCTAGACATTATCTCACATTTCTTTTAAATTAACATTTAGTTTTCAACAAGGGAGATTTGTATAAACGTTGCTGTCTGTCTCTCTGACATTTGCAACATTGTTTCAATGTTCAAATCTCCAGCTGTCCGATAGTAATGAACGTGTCGGGGTCAGGGGTCGGGACGAGTCAGACAGGCAGGCAGCATTTCTCAGCCAGTCGAAATCATGAATCAGCTGGCATCATTTTTATGGATTTATACAAAGAAATGTCAATTGAAAAAAGGTAAAACGAAACAAAGTGCAGCTAGTTTGTAGTCTTTCTAGCTTCAGTTTGAAGTGGACGTGTTGCTGTGTTGTTGGCTGTGTTGTTGGCTGTGTTGTTGGCCGTGTTGTTGGCTGTGTTGTTGGCTGTGTTGTTGACTGTGTTGTCGGCCGTGTTGTTGGCCGTGTTGTTGGCTGTGTTGTCGACCGTGTTGTCGACCGTGTTGTCGACCGTGTTGTCGACCGTGTTGTCGGCCGTGTTGTCGGCCGTGTTGTCGGCCGTGTTGTCGGCCGTGTTGTCGGCCGTGTTGTCGGCCGTGTTGTCGGCCGTGTTGTCGGCCGTGTTGTCGGCTGTGTTGTCGGCCGTGTTGTCGGCTGTGTTGTTGGCTGTGTTGTTGACCTTGTTGTTGGCTGTGTTGTTGACCTTGTTGTTGGCTGTGTTGTTGGCTGTGTTGTTGGCTGTGTTGTTAGCTGTGTTGTTGGCTGTGTTGTTAGCTGTGTTATTGGCTGTGTTGTTGGCTGTGATGTTGGCTGTGTTGTTGTCTGTGTTGTTGGCTGTGATGTTGGCCGTGTTGTTGGCTGTGTTGTTGGCTGTGTTGTTGACTGTGTTGTTGACTGTGTTGTTGACTGTGTTGTTGGCTGTTGTTGGCTGTGTTGTTGGCTGTGTTGTTGGCTGTGTTGTTGACGGTGATGTTGACGGTGATGTTGGGTGTGTTGTTGACTGTGTTGTTGACTGTGTTGTTGGCTGTGTTGTTGGCTGTGTTGTTGGCTGTGTTGTTGGCTGTGTTGTTGACTGTGTTGTTAGCTGTGTTGTTAGCTGTGTTGCTGGCTGTGTTGTTGGCTGTGTTGTTGGCTGTGCTGTTGGCTGTGCTGTTGGCTGTGCTGTTGGCTGTGCTGTTGGCTGTGCTGTCGGCTGTGTTGTCGGCTGTGTTGTCGGCTGTGTTGTCGGCTGTGTTGTCGGCTGTGTTGTCGGCTGTGTTGTCGGCTGTGTTGTTAACCGTGTTGTTAACCGTGTTGTTGGCTGTGTTGTTAACCGTGTTGTTGGCTGTGTTGTTGGCTGTGTTGTTGGCTGTGTTGTTGGCCGTGTTGTTGGCCGTGTTGTTGGCCGTGTTGTTGGCTGTGTTGTTGGCTGTGTTGTTAACCGTGTTGTTGGCTGTGTTGTTGACTGTGTTGTTAACCGTGTTGTTGGCTGTGTTGTTGGCCGTGTTGTTGGCTGTGTTGTTAACCGTGTTGTTGGCTGTGTTGTTGGCTGTGTTGTTAGGCGTGTTGTTGGCTGTGTTGTTAACCGTGTTGTTAACCGTGTTGTTGGCTGTGTTGTTGTCCGTGTTGTTGGCTGTGTTGTTGGCTGTGTTGTTGGCTGTGATGTTGGCTGTGTTGTTGTCTGTGTTGTTGGCTGTGATGTTGGCTGTGTTGTTGGCTGTGTTGTTGACTGTGTTGTTGACTGTGTTGTTGACTGTGTTGTTGACTGTGTTGTTGACTGTGTTGTTGACTGTGTTGTTGGCTGTGTTGTTGGCCGTGTTGTTGGCCGTGTTGTTGGCCGTGTTGTTGGCTGTGTTGTTGGCTGTGTTGTTGGCTGTGATGTTGGCTGTGTTGTTGTCTGTGATGTTGGCGGTGTTGTTGGCCGTGTTGTTGGCCGTGTTGTTGGCCGTGTTGTTGACTGTGTTGTTGACTGTGTTGTTGGTCTGTGTTGTTGGCCGTGTTGTTGACTGTGTTGTTAGCTGTGTTGTTGGCCGTGTTGTTGGCTGTGTTGCTGTCTGTGGTGTTGGCTGTGTTCTTGGCTGTGTTGGCTGTGTTGCTGGCCGTGTTGTTGGCTGTGTTGTTGGCTGTGCTCCTCTGAACAACAGTGTTCTGACAATGAGCACATGTTCTACGCCAGGTGAAATCACGCCTCATTAGCTCATTGTTATGGATGTTTCCAAATAAACGTCACTAGAAATCATCCTGAACAAATGCAAACGCATCTACTTTGCTGTTATTCTGGCTGCAACGACCAGCCCGGCTTGGGTAGCAACCCTACATTTATTTTGGGACTATCTCTTGTGGAAGGATGAAATAGTATGAATAAATGAATCAAAAACAACATGTTTAATGTTTTAAGATATATTTGATATTGTATTGTAGTGCAGTGTACTGTATTATAGTGTACTGTAGTGTAGTGTATTATACTGTAGTGTAGGATATTGTATTGTAGTGTGGCTACATAGACCTACATATCAAGCTCTCTCTCTCTGTGTGTGTGTGTGTGTGTGTGTGTGTGTGTGTGTGTGTGTGTGTGTGTGTGTGTGCGTGTGCGTGTGCGTGTGCGTGCGCGTGCGTGTGCGTGCGTGCGTGTGCGTGTGTGTGTGCGTGTGCGTGGGTGTGTGCCTGCTTGCCTTCCCGAGACACACAGTAGGTTATTGATTGATTCATCTCTCTGCCAATGAACTAACACATCCTGACCTTTTCAAAATGGAGGAGCATTTAGCTCTCCAGTCATAGAGCCCATGGCTGCAGCCTGCATCGATCATTTAATGGAACATCATGTCCCATCATCAATACAGTTGACTGGCTGACTGACTGACTGACTGGCTGACTGGTTCAATATCTGACTGCCTGACTAGCTAGCTGGCTGACTGACTGACTGGTTCAATATCTGACTGGCTGACTAATTAGCTGGCTGACTGACTGGCTGACTGGCTGACTAGCTAGCTGGCTGACTGACTGACTGGTTCAATATCTGACTGGCTGACTAGCTAGCTGGCTGACTGACTGTCTGACGGACTGGTTCAATATCCAACAGGCTGACTAGCTAGCTGGCTGACTGACTGGCTGGTTGGCTGACTGGCTGGCAGTGTTTTGTCGCACAGCAGAGCGTGATCTATGAGCTGCCGATACATTGACCTTCTAATGTTTGTTTACAGATGGGTAAACAACAACAGAGAGAGAGGACGGATGGCCGTTATAAACGTTCATCATCATCATCATCATCATCTGTAATGTCTGTATAGAGGAGGGCGAGCGAGCATCGCAGTCAGCTCTCTGTCACGGTCTGTTCTTCAAGACTTCCATTTAGGTGAACGCCAATTGATCTAAACGTGTCTCTTTTTTAAGTATTTCATTTATGCTGTGTGGGTAGCCTGACAAACAGATTGTCAGCTAAAACCTGCACCATATTGGAACTGAATAAGTAAACCGTTTTGTGCAAATATAACATATATTAATCCTGGACAGGTGTGTCAAACTCCTTCCATGGAGGGCCGAGTGTCTGCGGGTTTTAGTTTTTTCCTTTCAATTATTAAGACTAGACAACCGGGTGAGGGGAGTTCCTTACTAATTAGTGACCTAGACAACCGGGTGAGGGGAGTTCCTTACTAATTAGTGACCTATACAACCGGGTGAGGGGAGTTCCTTACTAATTAGTGACCTAGACAACCGGGTGAGGGGAGTTCCTTACTAATTAGTGACCTAGACAACCGGGTGAGGGGAGTTCCTTACTAATTAGTGACCTAGACAACCGGGTGAGGGGAGTTCCTTACTAATTAGTGACCTAGACAACCGGGTGAGGGGAGTTCCTCACAAATTAGTGACCTAGACAACCGGGTGAGGGGAGTTCCTTACTAATTAGTGACCTAGACAACCGGGTGAGGGGAGTTCCTTACTAATTAGTGACCTAGACAACCGGGTGAGGGGAGTTCCTTACTAATTAGTGACCTAGACAACCGGGTGAGGGGAGTTCCTTACTAATTAGTGACCTAGACAACCGGGTGATGGAAGTTCCTTACTAATTAGTGACCTAGACAACCAGGTGATGGAAGTTCCTTACTAATTAGTGACCTAGACAACCAGGTGATGGAAGTTCCTTACTAATTAGTGACCTGGACAACCAGGTGATGGACGTTCCTTACTAATTAGTGACCTAGACAACCGGGTGAGGGGGGTTCCTTACTAATTAGTGACCTAGACAACCAGGTGAAGGGAGTTCCTTACTAATTAGCTACCTAGACAACCGGGTGAGGGGAGTTCCTTACTAATTAGTGACCTAGACAACCGGGTGAGGGGAGTTCCTTACTAATTAGTGACCTAGACAACCGGGTGAGGGGAGTTCCTTACTAATTAGTGACCTATACAACCGGGTGAGGGGAGTTCCTTACTAATTAGTGACCTAGACAACCGGGTGAGGGGAGTTCCTTACTAATTATTGACCTTAATTCATCAATCAAATACAAAGGGTGGAGCGAAAACCCCGCAGACACTCGGCCCTCCGTAGAATGACACGTGATCTAGGATGTTGAATTGTGAGCCAGTAGACCCACTTCCTGATAACATCACATATCAAATCTACCACTTCCTGATAACATCACATATCAAATCTACCACTTCCTGATAACATCACATATCAAATCTACCACTTCCTAATAACATCACATATCAAATCTACCACTTCCTGATAACATCACATATCAAATCTACCACTTCCTGATAACATCACATATCAAATCTACCACTTCCTGATAACATCACATATCAAATCTACCACTTCCTGATAACATCACATATCAAATCTACCACTTCTTGATAACATCACATATCAAATCTACCACTTCCTGATAACATCACATATCAAATCTACCACTTCCTGATAACATCACATATCAAATCTACCACTTCCTGATAACATCACATATCAGATCTACCACTTCCTGATAACATCACATGTCAAATCTACCACTTCCTGATAACATCACATATCAAATCTACCACTTCCTGATAACATCACATATCAAATCTACCACTTCCTGATAACATCACATATCAAATCTACCACTTCCTGATAAACATCACATATCAAAGCTACCACTTCCTGATAACATCACATATCAAATCTACCACTTCCTGATAAACATCACATATCAAAGCTACCACTTCCTGATAACATCACATGTCAAATATACCACTTCCTGATAACATCACATGTCAAATATACCACTTCCTGATAACATCACATGTCAAATCTACCACTTCCTGATAACATCACATATCAAATATACCACTTCCTGATAACATCACATGTCAAATCTACCACTTCCCGATAACATCACATGTCAAATCTACCACTTCCTGATAACATCACATGTCAAATATACCACTTCCTGATAACATCACATGTCAAATCTACCACTTCCTGATAACATCACATATCAAATCTACCACTTCCTGATAACATCACATGTCAAATCTACCACTTCCTGATAACATCACATGTCAAATATACCACTTCCTGATAACATCACATGTCAAATATACCTCTTAAAAATAATTTATTGATTGCATTCACGTATTTAGCAGATGTTATTGCAAATATATATATATATATTTATATATATATATATATATATATATATTACTGAACAAAAATATAAATGCAATATGTAAAGTGTTAATCCTGTGTTTCATGAGCTGATATTAAAGATCTCAGAACTGTTCCATACGCACAAAATGTGGTAACATCCCTGTTAGTGAAGATAATCCAACTCAAGGAGAGGTGGTACAAAAATGGTCAGGTTAAAATACTGCCATTGAGAAAATTAATAACAAAAAACAAGACTTTTTCAAGGTCAGTCTCGCAAAAATAGACATTCTTGTGATCTTACTACCCGCTATTCAAAGTGCTCTGAACAAATTAGGGGAATCGTGTTTTCGGACCTTCCCTTGGTCGTATTCTCGCGGGGCAGAAACCTCAGAGATCAATTGGTACACTCTGATTTACCACCCCTAAGATATCCCTGCACAACGTCTATTTGAGCCCCTACTGGATGGAAACTACAAGTGTAATGGCTGTGTTCAATGCAATGGCACTTATACATGTAGATCCTTCAAACAGGGAAACAGATCCCAATCAAAGGTGTTATCACGTGCTCCACTAAGGCAGTTTTTTATCTTATAACTTGTCCTTGTGGTAAAAATGATGTGGGTAAAACAAAGCGCGAATTAAAAGTACGAATCTCGGAGCATAGTAGAATCATTAAGTGTAAAAACTCGACTTACAAAGTTGCGGCCCACATTTTAAAAGCGAAACCACTCGATTTCATCTCTACGTTATATTGGCATTGAACATGTCACCCTCCCTAGGAGAGGGGGTGACCTTAATAATGTATTGTTAAAACGAGAGGCTGCCTGGGTCTTTAATTTAAAGACCCTTGCTCACATCGGTATCAACGTAGACTTTGATCTGAAGCCATTCTTGTGATTTTGCTATTCATTGTAAATGTTTGTAGGCTTATTGTATCTATGATCGTACGCTATCGATTCATGTTTTTTGTATGTTATTTTTTATATCTGAGAATTAACCCAATGATATCGGGCCACACCCGGTCATGATTACAGACACCTGTGTGTGTCCTTTGACACGATATAAACTAGCCACTCCGCAGTGTTTGTCATTAAACCCTGATGAAGACAGCTGGTTGGTTATTAGGTTATTAAATGATTGCATCTCCTAGTGTGCGGCTCTGTTTAAGTTTTTCAAGTGTTCTACTCCGCTAGCCAGCACCTCGCCTACACTGGTGTGTGTTTCTTTCGCCTCAAGATAATCCAACCACCTGACAGGTGAGTCATATTAAAACGTTTTTTGAAGAGCATGATCGTTACACAGATGCACCTTGTGTTGGGGACAATAAAAGGCCACTCTGAAATGTGCAGTTTTGTCACACAACACAATGCCACAGATGTCTCAAGTTTTGAGGGAGCGTGTAATTGGCATGCTGACTGCAGGAATGTCCACCAGAGTTGTTGCCAGATAATTGAATGCTAATTTCTCTACCATAAGCCACCTCGAGCAGTTTGCCCAACCGTCTATGGGATTTTGTCTTCTTCTTCACATCCACCAAATACAACAGATACATTTTATTAGTCACATGCGCCGAATACAACAGGTGCAGATAGACCTTACTGTGAAATGGTTACTTACAAGCCCTTAACCAACAATGCAGAGTTTAAGAAAAATAAGAGTTAAGAAACATATTTACTAAATAAACTAAAATATAAAAGAGCAGCAATAAAATAACAATAACTAGTCTATATATAGGATGTAGTAGTACCGAGTCAATGTGTGGGGGTATAGGTTAGTTGAGGGAATTGAGATAATATGTACAGTACCAGTCAAACGTTTGGACACCTACTCATTCAAAGGGTTTTTCAAAAAGTGTTAAATAAATCTAAATATATGTCAGATTTTAGATTCTTCAAATTAGCCACCCTTTGCCCTGATGACAGCTTTGCACACTCTTGGCATTCTCTCAACCAGCTTCACCTGGAATGCTTTTCCAACAGTCTTGAAGGAGTTCTCACATATGCTGAGCATTTGTTGGATGCTTTTCTTTCACTCTGCGGTCCAACTCGTCCCAAACCATCTCAATCGAGTTGAGGCCGGGTGATTGTGGAGAACAGGTAATCTGATGCAGCACTCCATCACTCTCCTTCTTGGTCAAATAGCCCTTACACAGCCTGGAGGTGTGTTTGGGGTCATTGTCCTGTTGAAAAACAAATGATAGTCCCACTAAGTGCAAATCAGATGGGATGGTGTAATGCTGCAGAATGCTGTGGTAGCCATGCTAGCCAGGTTAAGTGTGCCTTGAATTCTAAATAAATCCCAGACAGTATCACTAGCAAAGCACCCCCACACCATCACACCTCCTCCTCCATGCTTCACGGTGGGAAACACACATGCAGATATCATCCGTTCACCTTCTCTGTGTCTCACAAAGACATGGCGGTTGGAACCAAAAATCTCAAATTTGGACTCATCAGACCAAAGGACAGATTTTCACCGGTCTAATGTCCATTGCTCGTGTTTCTTGGCCCAAGCAAATCTCTTCTTCTTATTGGTGTCCTTTAGGAGTGGTTTCTTTGCAGCAATTTGACCATGAAGGCCTGATTCACACAGTCTCCTTTAAACAGTTGATGTTGAGGTGTGTCTATTACTTGATTTCTCCTGAGTGGCTCAGCGGCCACTACAGTCCCTGGTTCAAATCCAGGCTGAATCACATCCTGCCACGATTGGGAGTTCCATAGGGCGAGGCACAATTGGCCAAGCATTGTATGGGTTTGGCCGGGGTAGGCCGTCATTGTAAACAAGAATTTGTTCTTAACTGACTTGCCTAGTTAAATGAAGGTTACACACTCAACTCTATGATGCATTTCTTTGGGCTGTAGTTTCTCTTTGCTTGTTTGGTCTGTTCTTGCCATAATATGGACTTGGTCTTTTACCAAATAGAGATATTTTCTGTATACCACCCCTACCTTGTCACAACAAAACTGATTGGCTCAAATGCATTAAGAAGGAAAAACATTTCACAAATTAACTTTTAACAAGGCACACCTGTTAATTCAAATGCATTCCAGTTGACTACCTCATGAAGCTGGTTGAGAGAATGCCAGGAGTGTACAAAGCCATCATCAAAGGCAAAGGGTGGCTACTTTAAATAATCTCAAATATATTTTGATTTGTTAAACACTTGTTGGTTACTACATGATTCCATATGTGTTATTTCATAGTTTTGATGTCTTCACTATTACTCTACAATGTAGAAAATAGTAAAAATAAAGATAAACTCTGGAATGAGTAGGTATTTTCAAACTTTTGCCTTGTAGTGTAGGTATTCCTCTTGTCCAGATGGGATGGGGCAGTGTGCAGTGCAATTGTGATTGCGTCATCTGTCGGTATTTTGGGGCGATATGCACATTTCAGTGGGTCTAGGGTGTCAGGTAGGGTGGAGGCGATATGATCCTTAACTAGCCTCTCAAAGCACGTCATGATGACAGAAGTGAGAACTACGGGGTGATAGTCATTTAGTTCAGTTACCTTCGCTTTCTCGACGTAGAGGAACAATGGTGGACATCTTGAAGCATGTGTTGGTCCCGTGTGGCTCAGTTGGTAGAGCATGGCGCTTGCAATGCCAGGATTGTGGGTTCTATTCCCACGGGGGGACCAGGGTTCAATTCCCACGGGGGGACCAGGATGAATATGTATGAACTTTCCAATTTGTAAGTTGCTCTGGATAAGAGCGTCTGCTAAATGACTTAAATGTAAATGTGGGGACAGCAGACTGGGAAAGGGAGACTTTGAATATGTCTGTAAACCCTCCAACTTGCTGGTCTGTACATGTTCTGAGGATAATGAATCAAATAATGTTATCCACGTTAATCCAACATGAACTAACAACCCACATTCACTATTTCTGTGCATGTAGCAGTCCTGTCACATTTCCAATAGTCTTTCAGCGTACAATTACTACTGCGTCCTACTGGGCCAAGTTCACAGGCCACCTAATCCTCAAATAGCTACGACCAAGGGAATGGATCCTCATACAATTAAAAACACAACATACACAGGGCCATACGCACGCGCTCCCTTTTTACCCAAGCTGCTCTGCTAGTTGTTATTTAATGGAATCATGTTCCTTGTTTGGACTTTGGTTGTTCCTTTATATTTCATATAGCGTTGGGACAGACAGGCGGAAAGCTTTCATAACTACTGAACCGAAATAACGAATAAACTGTATAATTAAAGAAAATGAAGTGTGGCACGTAAAGAGAAGAAGCACTTTGTCAGCGTGTTTGTTCATTAGCAAATTGCTCACCTTTGCGAGGGAAGGGAAGTGGGCTCTTATGGTTGGGTGCAGTTCTCACCTGTACCAAAAGGGGGCACTAGAGTCATGTTGCAGGAACTGACTGGCTGGTCCATCCATTTTCCCAAGTGTGTGTTTAGGTGACAGAGCAGAGATGGTTGGCAGTTGGCACATGTTTATCCTATAATTTATCAGAGTATGTTTGAGTGGATTTCATCCCTAAGCCACACGTCACACACACACACACACACGTCAGCTCACACACACACACACACACACACACACACACACACACACACACACACACACACACACACACACACACACACACACACACACACACACACACACACACACACACACACACACACACACACACACACACGTCAGCTCACACACACACACACACACACACACACACACACACGCCAGTGGAGGCTGCTGAGGGGAGGACGGCTCATAATAATGGCTGGATTGGAGAAAATGGAACGGCGTCAGACACATGGAAACCATGGAAACCATGTGCTTGATGAATTTGATACCATTCCACTAATGCTGCTCTAGCCATTACCACGAGCCCGTCCTCCCCAACACACACACACACACACACACACACACACACACACACACACACACACACACACACACACACACACACGTCTTCCTATAACTTTTTAGGGACCAACAATTGATTCCCATTCAAATCCTATTTTCCCCTACCCTAAAACATAACCCTAAACGATAACCAACCATGAACCCAGACCCCTATACTAACTCCTAACCCTAATTCAAACCCAAACTCCTAAACTGAAACAAAACTGGTGTACCTAGAAGACTTAGAAACCAAACTGCTGAAGCTAAATTACTTAGAAACCAAACTGCTGTAGTTAGAAGACTTAGAAACAAAACTGCTGTACCTAGAAGACTTAGAAACAAAACTGCTGTACCTAGAAGACTTAGAAACCAAACTGCTGTACCTAGAAGACTTAGAAACAAAACTGCTGTACCTAGAAGACTTAGAAACAAAACTGTTAGGAAGACACCAGGAGGGAGAGGGAGTTAGGAAGACATCAGGAGAGAGAGGGAGTTAGGAAGACATCAGGAGAGAGAGGGAGTTAGGAAGACATCTGGAGAGAGAGGGAGTTAGGAAGACATCTGGAGAGAGAGGGAGTTAGGAAGACACCTGGAGAGAGAGGGAGTTAGGAAGACATCTGGAGAGAGAGGGAGTTAGGAAGACATCTGGAGAGAGAGGGAGTTAGGAAGACATCTGGAGAGAGAGGGAGTTAGGAAGACATCTGGAGAGAGAGGGAGTTAGGAAGACATCTGGAGAGAGAGGGAGTTAGGAAGACATCTGGAGAGAGAGGGAGTTAGGAAGACATCTGGAGAGAGGGAGTTAGGAAGACATCAGGAGAGAGAGGGAGTTAGGAAGACATCTGGAGAGAGAGGGAGAGGGAGTTAGGAAGACATCTGGAGAGAGAGAGAGTTAGGAAGACACCAGGAGGGAGAGGGAGTTAGGAAGACATCAGGAGAGAGAGGGAGTTAGGAAGACATCTGGAGAGAGAGGGAGTTAGGAAGACATCTGGAGAGAGAGGGAGTTAGGAAGACATCAGGAGAGAGAGAGAGTTAGGAAGACATCAGGAGAGGGAGAGGGAGTTAGGAAGACACCAGGAGAGGGAGAGAGGGAGTTAGGAAGACATCTGGAGAGAGAGAGAGTTAGGAAGACATCAGGAGAGAGAGAGAGTTAGGAAGACATCTAGAGAGTGAGGGAGTTAGGAAGACATCTGGAGAGAGAGGGAGATAGGAAGACATCTGGAGAGAGAGGGAGTTAGGAAGACATCTGGAGAGAGAGAGAGGGAGTTAGGAAGACATCTGGAGAGAGAGGGAGTTAGGAAGACATCAGGAGAGAGAGAGAGTTAGGAAGACATCTAGAGAGAGAGGGAGTTAGGAAGACATCTGGAGAGAGAGGGAGATAGGAAGACATCTGGAGAGAGAGGGAGTTAGGAAGACATCTGGAGAGAGAGAGAGTTAGGAAGACATCTGGAGAGAGAGGGAGTTAGGAAGACATCAGGAGAGAGAGGGAGTTAGGAAGACATCAGGAGAGAGAGGGAGTTAGGAAGACATCAGGAGAGAGAGGGAGTTAGGAAGACATCTGGAGAGAGAGAGAGTTAGGAAGACATCTGGAGAGAGAGGGAGTTAGGAAGACATCTGGAGAGAGAGAGAGGGAGTTAGGAAGACATCTGGAGAGAGAGGGAGTTAGGAAGACATCTGGAGAGAGAGGGAGTTAGGAAGACATCTGGAGAGAGAGGGAGTTAGGAAGACATCTGGAGAGAGAGGGAGTTAGGAAGACACCAGGAGGGAGAGGGAGTTAGGAAGACATCTGGAGAGAGAGGGAGTTAGGAAGACATCTGGAGAGAGAGGGAGATAGGAAGACATCTGGAGAGAGAGGGAGTTAGGAAGACATCTGGAGAGAGAGAGAGTTAGGAAGACACCAGGAGGGAGAGGGAGTTAGGAAGACATCAGGAGAGAGAGGGAGTTAGGAAGACATCTGGAGAGAGAGGGAGTTAGGAAGACATCTGGAGAGAGAGGGAGTTAGGAAGACACCAGGAGAGAGAGAGAGTTAGGAAGACATCTGGAGAGAGAGGGAGGGAGTTAGGAAGACATCTGGAGAGAGAGGGAGTTAGGAAGACATCTGGAGAGAGAGGGAGTTAGGAAGACACCAGGAGAGAGAGAGAGTTAGGAAGACATCTGGAGAGAGAGGGAGGGAGTTAGGAAGACATCTGGAGAGAGAGGGAGTTAGGAAGACATCTGGAGAGAGAGGGAGTTAGGAAGACATCTGGAGAGAGGGAGTTAGGAAGACACCAGGAGAGAGAGTTAGGAAGACATCTGGAGAGAGAGGGAGTTAGGAAGACATCTGGAGGGAGAGGGAGTTAGGAAGACATCTGGAGAGAGAGAGAGTTAGGAAGACATCTGGAGAGAGAGGGAGTTAGGAAGACATCTGGAGAGAGAGGGAGTTAGGAAGACACCAGGAGAGAGAGAGAGTTAGGAAGACATCAGGAGAGAGAGGGAGTTAGGAAGACATCTGGAGAGAGAGGGAGTTAGGAAGACATCTGGAGAGAGAGGGAGTTAGGAAGACACCTGGAGAGAGGGAGTTAGGAAGACACCAGGAGAGAGAGTTAGGAAGACATCAGGAGAGAGAGGGAGTTAGGAAGACATCTGGAGAGAGAGGGAGTTAGGAAGACATCTGGAGAGAGAGGGAGTTAGGAAGACATCTGGAGAGAGAGGGAGTTAGGAAGACACCAGGAGAGAGAGGGAGTTAGGAAGACATCTGGAGAGAGAGGGAGTTAGGAAGACATCTGGAGAGAGAGGGAAAGGGAGTTAGGAAGACATCTGGAGAGAGAGGGAGTTAGGAAGACATCTGGAGAGAGAGGGAGTTAGGAAGACATCTGGAGAGGGAGAGGGAGTTAGGAAGACACCAGGAGAGAGAGGGAGTTAGGAAGACACCAGGAGAGAGGGAGTTAGGAAGACATCAGGAGAGAGAGTTAGGAAGACATCTGGAGAGAGAGGGAGAGGGAGTTAGGAAGACATCTGGAGGGAGAGGGAGTTAGGAAGACATCTGGAGGGAGAGGGAGTTAGGAAGACATCTGGAGAGAGAGAGAGAGAGAGAGAGTTAGGAAGACATCTGGAGAGAGAGGGAGTTAGGAAGACATCTGGAGAGAGAGGGAGTTAGGAAGACACCAGGAGAGAGAGTTAGGAAGACATCTGGAGAGAGAGGGAGAGGGAGTTAGGAAGACATCTGGAGAGAGAGGGAGTTAGGAAGACATCTGGATGTAGAGGGAGTTAGGAAGACATCTGGAGAGAGAGGGAGTTAGGAAGACATCTGGAGAGAGAGAGAGTTAGGAAGACATCTGGAGAGAGAGAGAGTTAGGAAGACATCTGGAGAGAGAGAGAGTTAGGAAGACATCTGGAGAGAGAGGGAGTTAGGAAGACATCTGGAGAGAGAGAGAGAGTTAGGAAGACATCTGGAGAGAGAGAGTTAGGAAGACATCTGGAGAGAGAGAGAGTTAGGAAGACATCTGGAGAGAGAGGGAGTTAGGAAGACATCTAGAGAGAGAGAGAGTTAGGAAGACATCTGGAGAGAGAGGGAGTTAGGAAGACATCTGGAGAGAGAGGGAGTTAGGAAGACATCTAGAGAGAGAGAGAGTTAGGAAGACATCTGGAGAGAGAGGGAGTTAGGAAGACATCTGGAGAGAGAGAGAGTTAGGAAGACATCTGGAGAGAGAGAGAGTTAGGAAGACATCTGGAGAGAGAGGGAGTTAGGAAGACATCTGGAGAGAGAGGGAGTTAGGAAGACATCTGGAGAGAGAGAGAGTTAGGAAGACATCTGGAGAGAGAGGGAGTTAGGAAGACATCTGGAGAGAGAGGGAGTTAGGAAGACACCTGGAGAGAGTCTTTTATCGAAATGCTCCTCCTTGGGATAAGTTGTGGTTGATGATTATGCTGTTGTACCATAATGATGATGAGGGATTATCATTGACTATCACTGATGTAAAACTTGTTGTTGTTATTATGGAGATAGCATGACAATATTAGACTATTTAGCATGACCGACAAATAACCACTATGTATTTCAACAAAGAGTGAATTTTGAAATATTCTTGTACATGTTGTTTAAAAAAATGTGAAGAGAAAGAGCGAGAGAGAGCCCCCCCCCCCCCCCCCCCCCCCCCCCCCCCCCCCCCCCCCCATCGTCTCCTAATTTAAGGAAAAATATCAGCTCTATTCTGATGGCTGCTGGGTATAATAAATTATGAAAGAAAAAGAAAGAAAGATATCGGTGGGCACTTGCTCGATGTCACTCCAGAACACTTTCTACATACAATGAGGGAGAGAGAGGGCTAGAGAGTGGCAGCAACTTGAAAAGAGAGCGAGAGAGAGGAGATATACCGACGCTGAGGGAGAGAGAGGGTGAGAGAGAGAGGCAGCGACTTGAAAAGAGAGCGAGAGAGAGGAGATATACCGACGCTGAGGGAGAGAGAGGGTGAGAGAGAGAGGCAGCGACTTGAAAAGAGAGCGAGAGAGAGGAGATATACCGACGCTGAGGGAGAGAGAGGGTGAGAGAGAGAGGCAGCGACTTGAAAAGAGAGCGAGAGAGAGGAGATATACCGACGCTGAGGGAGAGAGAGGGTGAGAGAGAGGTAGCGATGTGAGGAGAGAGAGAGAGAGAGAGAGATAGGAAAGGGGAGTGAGGCAGTGAAAGGAAAAAGAGAAACAGAGAGAGAAACGGTGAGTAAGAGAGATATGGAGACAGAGATGTAGAGAGGGAGCACTACAAGGTCACAGGGAATGGTGGCACGCTGGGAAGTATGATGTGCTCTCCTCGGGATGACCTTTACCCTCTCCTGACAACCACGCTTAGCTTCCTCCTACACCCAACACACAGATACGCACACACACACCTCTGCCGTCGCCCGCCAAACCCATCACCTCGCTAGCTAGTGGGCTGGAAGCGCCATTCATTGGACCAAATCTCCCATTTACCCAGCCAGCAGGTGGGCGGCATCTCAGCAGGCTATAGAAGAACGACAGAGTCTCACCTTTGTTCATGCAGTTAACATCTTGCACAGATTGGGGACACAGCTTCACAAATCACAGAGAACAGAGCAGAACAAGGCATCTCTGGTGTTTTCCTGTTTATATTACAGTAGCTATGAGTTATGCCTAGCGTAGTCTATGTAGGGGATAGTGGGGTAAGATGAGACACCGTTGTTTCTAGGAAACCAAACACAAAATTAATCATTTGACCAAATATTTAGGAAGAGGTCATCATTTCATAGAGTCTGTGAACGATGAAACCGCACGGGGAAAAAGTGGTTAGCAAAATTTCTAATTAATGTATTGTCTCCGAGGTTTCATGCTTTAAAACCAAAGTAGGTAAATGGTTCTATAGGTAGGTATAGGTAAATGGTTCTGTATAGAACCATCAAAAATGGTTCTATACATCAGTTGAGGTCTCTATTAGCTTCTAAATCAGGTAATAAACCAGAGCATGAAAATGCATCCTTGTAATTGTGTGGCAAATTTAATCAAAATGTTTTTGTTGGGGTAAGTTGAGCCAATGGCCTTGGGGTAAGTTGAGCCAATGGTCGAACCAATGGCAAGTTGAGCAAATTGAAGTGTTTTTTTCCCAGACGTAATGGATGGCCTTATCGCTGGGATACGAGTTAACAACAGGGCCTGGCCTAAGTTAAAACTGTTATAAAAAGTACAAAGGATTTGTTAGGGTTTTAACCTGTGTTTAAAATATGCTTAAAATGAATCAAAGACAAAACAACATGTTTGTGATTGTGTTTGGTAAATAAAAACAGACAGACATGGTTTTAAAGGAAGTGTTCATGTTTAATTCAGTACATACATTTGTAGGTGGTTTAATTTACCCTGTCCAGCGGCACAACCGACCCGGGGCAAACGACCCGGGGTAATCGACCCGGGGTAACCGACCCGGGGTAACCGATCCGGGGTAACCGACCCGGGGTAACCGACCCGGGGTAATCGACCCGGGGTAACCGACCCGGGGTAATCGACCCGGGGTAACCGACCCGGGGTAACCGACCCGGGGTAACCGACCCGGGGTAACCAACCCGAGGTAAATTGTGCCAAAATACCACTTGTTTTGGACAAGTTATGCTTTCGGATTATTTCCAGGGATACACAACATCCTGAAATATATGTCGACATCTTTGATAAAAATAATACTATATTTCCCGTGATGCTGAATGTAAATATGGCTCAACTTACCCCTCTCTCCCCTAACTTCATTCTCCTAACCTGCTTACGAAAAGTCCCTTCTCTCTCCCCTACTGAATGATGAAGACCAAATTCTGATGTGTTTTGTAATCTGAAATAATATAAATGTTACCTAAACAACCATTCTCTCCTGCTCTCAATCTCTCTGCATTCAGAGCCACAAAGTCTGCCCCTATTGTTGCCTTGCATGGTGCGAGCCCCCTCCCCTCTTCCTCCCTCCCCTCTATCTCCCTCCCTCCTCCCCCCATCTCCATTCTTGTGCACTTAATCCCATGTCCAGTGGAGAGGGATGGAGGCCTGGGGGCTTGATTAGTGGTTGTGGTGTTAGCCCCCAGAGTGGAGTAGCTTTTGCCTAGGACAAGTCAACCAGGCCCAGCCCAGAGACCTTACCAACCAGGCCCAGCCCAGAGACCTTACCAACCAGGCCCAGCCCAGAGACCTTACCAACCAGGCCCAGCTCAGAGACCTTACCAACCAGGCCCATCCCAGAGACCTTACCAACCAGACCCAGCCCAGACACCTTACCAACCAGGCCCAGCCCAGAGAGTATATCACGGTGTGTGTTTATGTAAAGGTGGTGGGCTGTACTCTGGTGGGACAGGACAGAAGAGCTGTCTCCCCACACAGTTTGGCCCATCTCACTCATCACACAGCCTGGCCCCCCAACTTGCCCCAGCCTGGCTCTTCTCCCTCCTCACACAACCTGGCCCCAAAATACCCTCTGCCTAGATTGGTCTGGTCGCCCAGGTTGGCCAATATATCCCAAAGCATAGCCTGGCTCGCCAGCCTGTCCCCAATATACCCCTTGCTTAGCCTGGCTTGGCCGCCCAGTTGGCCCCAACATTTCCCCTGACTAGCCTGGTCCCCCAGCCTAGCTCCAACATATCCCCTGCCTAGCCTGGTCCACCAGCCTAGCACCAACATATCCCCTGCCTAGCCTGGTCCCCCAGCCTAGCCCCAACATATCCCCTGCCTAGCCTGGTCCACCAGCCTAGCACCAACATATCCCCTGCCTAGCCTGGTCCCCCAGCCTAGCCCCAACATATCCCCTGCCTAGCCTGGTCCACCAGCCTAGCACCAACATATCCCCTGCCTAGCCTGGTCCCCCAGCCTAGCCCAAACATAACCTCTGTCTAGCCTGTCCTGGTCCACCAGCCTAGCCCCAACATATCCCTAGCCTGTCCTGGTCCACCAGCCTGGCACAAACATATCCCCTACCTAGCCTGTCCTGGTCCACCAGCCTAGACCCAACATATCCCCTACCTAGCCTGTCCTGGTCCACCAGCCTAGCCCCAACATATGCCCTGCCTAGCCTGGTCCACCAGCCTAGCCCCAACATATACCCCACCCCCATACTCTAGCACTCTCTAGCCCCCCCCCCCCCACCCCCACCCCCCACCCACCCACACACACTCTGCTGGCCTGGTAAATGGACCAGTGGATTAGCGAGCTGTGGTTGTGACTGAGTGTGGATGGATGATATCCCAGGCAGCAGTCTGTTAGTGAGCAATGAGGGCAGAGCAGTGCAGCAAGTTCCCTCTCCTCTAAAGCAGCAAATCCCCTCTGCTATCATATGGTCCTTGAGAATGTGTTTAATGCTGAGTAAAGATCACAGAAGACTAGCTGTATAATTAGAGCAGGGGTTGTATCCTTATTTAACTAGGAAAGTCAGCTAAGAATACATTTCTGTTGACGGCCTAGGAATAGTGGGTTAACTACCTTGTTCAGGGGAAGAACGACAGATAAAAAAAGATTTTAAAAATAATAATTTAAACACAAAACAAAAGAAAAACTATTTTAAACTAAAAGACTAAAAAGCCTCCTAAGGAAAAGCAAAGCTAAAAAGGTGTTTTAAGATCCCTTTTAAATATGTCCACAGTTTCAGACCTTCTCAGAGTAACTAAAGGCTGGGGGCATAGTAACTAAAGGCTGGGGGCATAGTAACTAAAGGCTGGGGGCATAGTAACTAAAGGCTGGGGGCATAGTAACTAAAGGCTGGGGGCATAGTAACTAAAGGCTGGGGGCATAGTAACTAAAGGCTGGGGGCATAGTAACTAAAGGCTGGGGGCATAGTAACTAAAGGCTGGGGGCATAGTAACTACAGGCTGGGGGCATCGTAACTAAAGGCTGGGGGCATAGTAACTAAAGGCTGGGGGCATAGTAACTAAAGGCTGGGGGCATTGTAACTAAAGGCTGGGGGCATAGTAACTAAAGGCTGGGGGCATAGTAACTAAAGGCTGGGGGTATAGTAACTAAAGGCTGGGGGCATAGTAACTAATGGCTGGGGGCATAGTAACTAATGGCTGGGGGCATAGTAACTAAAGGCTGCCTCTCCGTGCCTCTTGGTCTCCTCAGGTTCTCTGGCAGACTATTCCAGAGGCTGGGGGCATAGTAACTAAAGGCTGTCTCTCCATGCCTCTTGGTCCTGGGCTTTGGGATAGTTATAAGGCTGTCTCTCCATGTCTCTTGGTCCTGGGCTTTGGGATAGTTATAAGGCTGTCTCTCCATGCCTCTTGGTCCTAGGCTTTGGGGTAGTTAAAAGGCTGCCTCTCCATGCCTCTTGGTCCTAGGCTTTGGGATAGTTAAAAGGCTGTCTCTCCATGACTCTTGGTCCTAGGCTTTGGGGTAGTTAAAAGGCTTCCTCTCCATGACTCTTGGTCCTAGGCTTTGGGGTAGTTAAAAGGCTTCCTCTCCATGACTCTTGGTCCTAGGCTTTGGGGTAGTTAAAAGGCTTCCTCTCCATGACTCTTGGTCCTAGGCTTTGGGGTAGTTAAAAGGCTTCCTCTCCATGACTCTTGGTCCTAGGCTTTGGGATAGTTAAAAGGCTGTCTCTCCATGCCTCTTGGTCCTAGGCTTTGGGATAGTTATAAGGCTGTCTCTCCATGCCTCTTGGTCCTGGGCTTTGGGATAGTTAAAGGCTGCCTCTCCATGCCTCTTGTTCCTGGGCTTTGGGATAGTTAAAAGGCTGTCTCTCCATGGCTCTTGGTCCTAGGCTTTGGGATAGTTAAAAGGCTGTCTCTCCATGGCTCTTGGTCCTAGGCTTTGGGATAGTTAAAAGGCTGTCTCTCCATGCCTCTTGGTCCTAGGCTTTGGGATAGTTAAAGGCTGCCTCTCCATGCCTCTTGTTCCTGGGCTTTGGGATAGTTAAAAGGCTGTCTCTCCATGCCTCTTGGTCCTGGGCTTTGGGATAGTTAAAGGCTGTCTCTCCATGGCTCTTGGTCCTAGGCTTTGGGATAGTTAAATGCTGTCCCTCCATGCCTCTTGGTCCTAGGCTTTGGGATAGTTAAAGACTGCCTCTCCATGCCTCTTGGTCCTAGGCTTTGGGATAGTTATAAGGCTGTCTCTCCATGCCTCTTGTTCCTGGGCTTTGGGATAGTTAAAAGGCTGTCTCTCCATGCATCTTGGTCCTGGGCTTTGGGATAGTTAAAAGGCTGTCTCTCTATGCCTCTTGGTCCTGGGCTTTGGGATAGTTAAAAGATTGTCTCTCTATGCCTCTTGGTTCTGGGCTTTGGGCTAGTTATAAGACTGTCTCTCCATGCATCTTGGTCCTAGGCTTTGGGATAGTTAAAAGGCTGTCTCTCCATGCCTCTTGGTCCTAGGCTTTGGGATAGTTAAAAGGCTGCCTCTCCATGCCTCTTGGTCCTAGGCTTTGGGATAGTTAAAAGGCTGTCTCTCCATGCCTCTTGGTCCTAGGCTTTGGGATAGTTAAAAGACTGTCTCTCCATGACTCTTGGTCCTGGGCTTTGGGATAGTTAAAAGGCTGTCTCTCCATGCCTCCTGGTCCTGGGCTTTGGGATTGTTAAAAGACTCTCTCCATGCCTCTTGGTCCTAGGCTTTGGGATAGTTAAAAGGCTGTCTCTCCATGCCTCTTGGTCCTAGGCTTTGGGATAGTTAAAAGACTGCCTCTCCATGCCTCTTGGTCCTGGGCTTTGGGATAGTTAAAAGACTGCCTCTCCATGCCTCTTGGTCCTGGGCTTTGGGATAGTTAAAGACTGCCTCTCCATGCTTCTTGGTCCTGGGCTTTGGGATAGTCAAAAGACTGCCTTTCCATGCCTCTTGGTCCTAGGCTTTGGCATAGTTAAAAGGCTGTCTCTCCATGCCTCTTGGTCCTGGGCTTTGGGATAGTTATAAGGCTGTCTCTCCATGCCTCTTGGTCCTGGGCTTTGGGATAGTTATAAGGCTGTCTCTCCATGCCTCTTGGTCCTAGGCTTTGGGACAGTTAAAAGGCTGTCTCTCCATGCCTCCTGGTCGCTAGGCTTTGGGATAGTTATAAGGCCAGAGGACCTGAGGGACCTACTGGGTACATAACTTAAAGCACGTCTGACATGTATTGGGGTGCACAATCATGGATTGATTAAAAAAACAAATAGAAGAATCTTTAAATGAATTCTAAAACTCACAGGCAGCCAGTGCAGAGAACTTAAAACCGGTGTAATGTGTTCTCCGTCTGGTTTTGTTCAGTGCCCAGCAGCATGCTGTATGTTTTGCAGTTGACCAATGGCTTTCTTGGGTAAAACAGACAGGAGAGCATTACAGTGGTCAAACCTGCTTGTTATATAAGCATGGATGAGTCTCTCTGTATCAGCCTGAGATAGAAACGACTGCACCTTGGCAATGTTACTCAGGTGGTAAAAAGCTATTTTGGTCACATTCCTAATGTGTGATTCGAAATTTAGTTCAGTATGTGAAATGACACCTAGGTTTTTTACCTGGTGTTTTATCTTTATTCCCTGTGAATTAAAATGTGCAGGCAGATTCTGTCTCTGTGCTTTGGCTCCAACAATAAGTACATCGGTCTCGTCTTGATTTATCTGGAGGAAGTTGAGAGCCATTCAAGTAATTAAAATCACAAATACAGTCTAATAATATATATGTGGAGCAAAGATGTTGTAGTGACACAGAAATGTAAAGTTTCAATGCTTTCTGATAACGCTGCCAAGGGGTAGCATACATTATATAAACTGAACAGTACCGGACCCGAAATCGAACCCTGTGGAATGCCACATTTTCTCTGAGTTATGTTCACCAAGGGTGACAAAAAACCTAAACCATTTAGAAGTAGTCCGGAGTGGCCCACCAATCTCTCCATTCTGTTCGTGGTGCAGTACTTATACTCTTGGATTTTAAGGACAGAGAGCTGTTTGGCATCTGTGTTGGCTCTAAGATCATTTACCACTTTAACTAAGACTATGTCTGTGCTGTGGTATGCACGAAAACTAGATTGGCATTAAAGATCAACTACCCTTGAAAACCAACTTCTCCTTTTGAAAACGGCATCGATATGAGTCAGAAACATTAATTTTATTGTCAAAATGGACTACAAAGTGTAAAAAGGAAAATTTTGGTCATAAAGTCAGTTTCGTTCAAAGCGGAAAGTGACTGCGTCATGACTTACTTTGACCTATCATCACATGGTTGCACAGTGTCTTCTGGGAAAGACTGGGCCATTTCACTTCGCATGGCCTAATGCCCCTGATGGGTAGAGACCTCTCCTTAGGACGACCAATGGAATGGTCCAAAATGAGCAAACCCCGCCCACCCAGGGAACCGGGTCACGTGACACAAACTCGCCCACCATAACGTCTTCCACAGACAAGAGGTGTGGTTTAGTACTTGCCCTTGCTTGGGAAATAGCTACTCTAGTGAAAAAGGTGCTTCCATATATTTGTCCAACAATCTTATGGCAAGGATATGGTTTACAGCTTCTACTGGGATGTCAACCAACTATAGCTGTATATATACTATACTATCCTGTGTATTCTACAGATATACTTTAATATACTATACACATACTGTCCATAATATCTATACATCCAATCATATATATATATAAATATATATACATTTATCCTACATATTATACAGATAGAATATATATTCTATCTACATACTATCCATAATGTCTATACATCCCATCACATACACACACATCGAATTTATACTCCGGACTCCGACATTGCTCATACTAATATTTAAATATTTCTTAATTCCATTCTTTACCTTTTAGATCTGTGTGTATTGGTAGATATTACTGCACTGTTGGAGATAGGGGAAAAGCTTGTGTTCCTACACCTGCAGTAACATCTGCTAAATATGTGAATGCAACCACTACAATTGTATTTTATTTGGTCTGTTTTTGGTAAGTAGCTAAGTTTTGTTTATAGCTAGCTAGCTAGCAGGTCATTATTTAATAGCCTATGCCGCTATGATACTAATCAAATCGTACTGATCGCATACTCCTATTTTGCAGATGTTGTCGCAGATGATGATGATGCTAGGCTATGATGCTAGGCTGTGATGCTAGGCTGTGACGCTAGGCTGTGACGCTAGGCTGTGACGCTAGGCTGTGACGCTAGGCTATGATGCTAGGCGGTGATGCTAGGCGGTGATGCTAGGCTGTGATGCTAGGCTATGACGCTAGGCTATGACGCTAGGCTGTGACGCTAGGCTATGACGCTAGGCTATGACGCTAGGCTGTGATGCTAGGCTATGATGCTAGGCTGTGATGCTAGGCTATGATGCTAGGCTGTGATGCTAGGCTATGATGCTAGGCTATGATGCTAGGCTATGATGCTAGGCTATGATGCTAGGCTATGATGCTAGGCTGTGATGCTAGGCTGTGATGCTAGGCTGTGACGCTAGGCTATGACGCTAGGCTGTGATGTTAGGCTGTGATGCTAGGCTATGATGCTAGGCTGTGATGCTAGGCTATGATGCTAGGCTGTGATGCTAGGCTGTGATGCTAGGCTATGACGCTAGGCTATGATGTTAGGCTGTGATGCTAGGCTATGATGCTAGGCTGTGATGCTAGGCTATGATGCTAGGCTATGATGCTAGGCTATGATATCCTCCCATAATGTGAAAGGAAGATTTACATAGCTAGCATTGCAACTTTGATCCCTCGTCGATAACATTAGCGCACAATCACTCAAACCTGACGACATGTTTGATGCCAGCTTGATGTCAAAATAAACCCCCCCCCCCCCCCACAGGTTATTCCTTTTTTTTGGTCCATATATGGTGCGCTTGCAGGACTTTTATTATGACATAAGGTAAGCAGAGAGGAAGTTGGACTACAACAGACCCATGTTTGGAAATTCTGTTTGGAAAGTCTGGGCCAGCAGCATACCACCTTCTATCCTACTGTCGGCTTGCCTCTGAAGCTAAGCAGGATGGGTCCAGGGTGTTCCCTGAACGGGAGACCAGACGCTGCTGGCTCATTCATCTTCTCTGTAACTATTCCCCAGGTAAATGAGAATGTGTCCTCAGTCAACTCACCTGGTAAAATAAGGGATAAAATACCAATCCTTTAGATATTTTGTCTCACATTCCCACCTGTCATAATGACCAACTTTCCTGACCGCTGGTGTAGTAATTTGAAATGGAATTGTATTTGACTTCTGGCTTCCTAGGGACAGTTTAAAAACAATATATATTTATATTTTTTTGCAACCCAATGCAAGTGAACGTGACACTAATGTATGTCAATAAACTTGTGTTGTTTAAAGCACCTTTATAAATTGGGATCCTTCATGATCCTGTGACGAGAGAAGATGATCTACTGGCGCTGCCAAAACACTTCCTGAAGAGATAAAAGGTGAGTAGGATTAAACAAACACCTCCCGAAGGTGTTACGGGCGTCATAATGAGGAGACCAAGGCGCAGCGTGGTAAGTGAACATAACTCTTTACTAAAAGAGAGAACACTGAACAGAACTAAACAAAACAACAAAACGTGAAGGAATATGGCTAGTGCAGAACAGGCAACTAAACATAGATTAATAACCCTGGTCCTCAATCAGAGACAACGATAAACAGCTGCCTCCGATTGAGAACCAATCCAGGCAACCATAGACATATAAACACCTAGACTAGAAAAAACCCTAGACATACAAAACACCCCTAGACAATACAAAAATTAAAACAAACCACCCTTGTCACACCCTGACCTAACCAAATAATAAAGAAAACAAAGATAACTAAGGTCAGGGCGTGACAGAAGGGATAAAAGGTGAGTAGGGTTAAGGCAGGACATCTCAAGTGTTTAGTAAGATCACAATCAGAATCACCCCTTATTCCACAAATTCATTTAGCATTTACAGGAATTTGGCTATGGTGAAATGCCACCGTAAACAGAATTTACAGACAGACAAATGTAATATACGGACAAGATGACACCACCCTTTCAATACATGCCACTTATCAGATCATTTTTCTACAGATTTTGACACAAACTCATATGACTGAATTGGTAGAGACCTTCTACTATTAATTGTGTAGATTTATCAATGTATTATTAATTAACCAGGCAAGTCAGTTAAGAACAAATTCGTATTTACAACAGCGACATAGGAACAATGGTTCAACTGCCTTGTTCAGGGGACAGAACGTCATATTTTTACCTTGTCAGCTCGGGGATTTGATCTAGCAACCTTTCAGTTACAGGCCCAACACTCTAACCACTAGGCTGCCCGTTACATGGGTAAACTTATCTAATCAAGCTTTATTTATACAACACATTGTGTTATATTTCTGTAGTAGTGGCTGAGTGGTGTGGTGGTTATATAGACCAGTCTGTGTGTTATATATCTATAGTGGTGGTGTGGTGGTTAAATAGACCAGTCTATGTGTTATATATCTATAGTAGTGGTGTGGTGGTTATATAGACCAGTCTACGTGTTATATATCTATAGTAGTGGTGTGGTGGTTAAATAGACCAGTCTATGTGTTATATTTCTGTAGTAGTGGCTGAGTGGTGTGGGGGTTATATAGATCAGTCTATGTGGTATATATCTATAGTAGTGGTTATATAGACCAGTCTATGTGTTATATTTCTGTAGTAGTGGCTGAGTGGTGTGATGGTTATATAGACCAGTCTATGTGGCATATATCTATAGTAGTGGTTATATAGACCAGTCTATGTGTTATATTTCTGTAGTAGTGGCTGAGTGGTGTGATGGTTATATAGACCAGTTTATGTGGTATATATCTATAGTAGTGGTTATATAGACCAGTCTATGTGGTCTATATCTATAGTAGTAGTGTGGTGGTTATATAGACCCGTCTATGTGGTATATATCTATAGTAGTGGTCATGTAGACCAGTCTATGTGGTATATATCTATAATAGTGGTGTGGTGGTTATATAGACTTGTCTATGTGTTATATTTCTGTAGTAGTGGCTGAGTGGTGTGGTGGTTATATAGACCAGTCTATGTGTTATATATCTATAGTAGTGATGTGGTGGTTATATAGACCAGTCTATGTGGTATATATCTATAGTAGTGGTTATATAAACCAGTCTGTGTTATATAGCTATAATAGTGGTGTGGTGGTTATATAGACCTGTCTATGTGGCATATATCTATAGTAGTGGTTATATAAACCAGTCTATGTGTTATATATCTATAGTAGTGGTGTGGTGGTTATATAGATCAGTCTATGTGGTATATATCTATAGTAGTGGTTATATATACCGGTCTATGTGGCATATATCTGTAGTAGTGGTGTGGTGGTTATATAGACCAGTCTATGTGGTATATATCTATAGTAGTGGTTATATAGACCAGTCTATGTGGTATATATCTATAGTAGTGGTGTGGTGGTTATATAGACCAGTCTATGTGTTATATTTCTGTAGTAGTGGCTGAGTGGTGTGGTGGTTAAATAGATCAGTCTATGTGGTATATATCTATAGTAGTGGTTATATAGACCAGTATATGTCTTATATTTCTGTAGTAGTAGTTGTATAGATCAGTCTATGTGTTATATTTCTGTAGTGGTGGTCAAATAGATCAGTCTATGTGTTATATTTCTGTAGTAGTGGTTATATAGACCAGTCTATGTGTTATATTTCTGTAGTAGTGGTGTGGTGGTTATATAGATCAGTCTATGTGGTATATATCTATAGTAGTGGCTGAGTGGTGTGGTGGTTATATAGACCAGTCTATGTGTTATATTTCTGTAGTGGTGGTTATATAGACCAGTCTATGTGTTATATTTCTGTAGTAGTGGCTGAGTGATGTGGTGGTTATATAGACCAGTCTATGTAGTATATATCTATAGTAGTGGTTATATAGACCAGTCTATGTGTTATATTTCTGTAGTGGTGGTTGTATAGATCAGTCTATGTGTTATATATCTATAGTGGTGGTTGTATAGATCAGTCTATGTGTTA
>NC_074668.1:6046726-6131726 GCF_029448725.1 Salvelinus fontinalis | reverse complement strand
CTACACCACCCGATGTCACAGGAAGGCCAAAAAAGATCATCAAGGACAACAACCACCGGAGCCACTGCCTGTTCACCCCGCTATCATCCAGAAGGCGTGGTCAGTACATGTGCATCAGAGCTGAGACCGAGAGACTGAAAAACATCTTCTATCTCAAGGCCATCAGACTGTTAAATAGACATCACTAGCACATTAGAGGCTGCTGCCTGTATACAAAGACTTGAAATGACTGGCCACTTTAATAAATGGAAAACTAGTCACTTTAATAATGTTAACATATTCGGCATTACTCATCTCATATGTATATACTCTATTATATTACTGTATCTTAGTCTATGGCACTCTGACATTCCTCGTCCATATATTTATATATTCTTAATTCCAATCCTTTACTTAGATTTGTGTGTAATGGGTATACGTTGTGAAATTGTTTGATGTTATTTGTTAGATATTACTACACTGTCGGAGCTAGAAACACAAGCATTTAGTTAGATACTACTGCACTGTTGGAGCTAGGAACACAAGCATTTAGTTAGATATTACTGCACTGTTGGAGCTAGAAACACAAGCATTTCGTTAGATACTACTGCACTGTTGGAGCTAGGAACACAAGCATTTAGTTAGATACTACTGCACTGTTGGAGCTAGGAACACAAGCATTTAGTTAGATACTACTGCACTGTTGGAGCTAGAAACACAAGCATTTAGTTAGATACTACTGCACTGTTGGAGCTAGGAACACAAGCATTTAGTTAGATAGTACTGTACTGTCGGAGCTAGAAACACAAGCATTTAGTTAGATACTACTGCACTGTTGGAGCTGGGAACACAAGCATTTAGTTAGATACTACTGCACTGTTGGAGCTAGGAACACAAGCATTTAGTTAGATACTACTGCACTGTTGGAGCTGGGAACACAAGCATTTAGTTAGATACTACTGCACTGTCGGAGCTATGAACACAAGCATTTAGTTAGATACTACTGCACTGTTGGAGCTGGGAACACAAGCATTTAGTTAGATACTACTGCACTGTTGGAGCTGGGAACACAAGTATTTAGTTAGATACTACTGCACTGTTGGAGCTGGGAACACAAGCATTTAGTTAGATACTACTGCACTGTCGGAGCTAGAAACACAAGCATTTAGTTAGATACTACTGCACTGTTGGAGCTAGGAACACAAGCATTTAGTTAGATATTACTGCACTGTTGGAGCTAGAAACACAAGCATTTAGTTAGATACTACTGCACTGTTGGAGCTAGAAACACAAGCATTTAGTTAGATACTACTGCACTGTTGGAGCTAGGAACACAAGCATTTAGTTAGATACTACTGCACTGTTGGAGCTAGGAACACAAGCATTTAGTTAGATACTACTGCACTGTTGGAGCTAGAAACACAAGCATTTAGTTAGATATTACTGTTGGAGCTAGGAACACAAGCATTTAGTTAGATACTACTGCACTGTTGGAGCTAGGAACACAAGCATTTAGTTAGATACTACTGCACTGTTGGAGCTAGGAACACAAGCATTTAGTTAGATACTACTGCACTGTTGGAGCTAGGAACACAAGCATTTAGTTAGATACTACTGCACTGTTGGAGCTAGGAACACAAGCATTTAGTTAGATACTACTGCACTGTTGGAGCTAGAAACACAAGCATTTAGTTAGATATTACTGTTGGAGCTAGGAACACAAGCATTTAGTTAGATACTACTGCACTGTTGGAGCTAGGAACACAAGCATTTAGTTAGATACTACTGCACTGTTGGAGCTAGGAACACAAGCATTTAGTTAGATACTACTGCACTGTTGGAGCTAGAAACACAAGCATTTAGTTAGATATTACTGCACTGTTGGAGCTAGAAACACAAGCATTTAGTTAGATACTACTGCACTGTTGGAGCTAGAACACAAGCATTTAGTTAGATACTACTGCACTGTTGGAGCTGGGAACACAAGCATTTAGTTAGATACTACTGCACTGTTGGAGCTAGAAACACAAGCATTTAGTTAGATACTACTGCACTGTTGGAGCTAGGAACACAAGCATTTAGTTAGATAGTACTGCACTGTTGGAGCTAGAAACACAAGCATTTAGTTAGATACTACTGCACTGTTGGAGCTAGAAACACAAGCATTTAGTTAGATACTACTGCACTGTTGGAGCTAGGAACACAAGCATTTATTTAGATACTACTGCACTGTTGGAGCTAGAAACACAAGCATTTCGTTAGATACTACTGCACTGTTGGAGCTGGGAACACAAGCATTTAGTTAGATACTACTGCACTGTTGGAGCTAGGAACACAAGCATTTATTTAGATACTACTGCACTGTTGGAGCTAGAAACACAAGCATTTCGCTACACTCCTCAATAACATCTGCTAAACACATATATGTGACCAATAATATCTGTTAAATATGTGTATGTGACCAATACAATTAGATGTGTATACTGTATTGTTTCGCGATCCCAGCCCACCTGGCGTTCAAGGTAGGCTAAAGAAGACACTCAAATTATTCAACAGATTTCTAGTTGTACTTGAACCCAGGTCTGGTATTAGCAGGCCTACTTTTAACACCATCCTTTTTAAAAAGACAAACGTGTCAACGCTGTATCCTTAAACCTCGTGACCTTTATGTGACCCCGTTCGTCAGGTCTGACTTCCTGTGTGTCTCAGTTGGTAGAGGATGGCGCTTGCAACGTCAGGGTTCTGGGTTCGTTTTCCCACAGAGGAAGGACCCAAGAAAAAAAAAAAAAAAAAAATGAAAAAACGTATGCACTCTGTAACATGGCTCTGGAGCGTCTGCTAACGGATTACAATGTCCTGCCCGAGGCAGACCCTAACAACAGAAGGCTTCTACCTCAAGGCTTAATGCCTACTAAAGAGCTTTACCACATAATGGGTTAGGTGAGGTCATTGAGCTCTTAGTGAGATGCTCACAGATGATACAGATTTAGACTTTCACTGGTTGTTAAGCAGATGACAAATACCTGCTTGTTCCTAAACTGGAGATCGTGCTGCGACAACACAGTGCAGTAGAAGCCACTCACAAAGACAGTAATGTTAAATACAGACGGTAATGTGAAACACAGACAGTAATGTTAAATACAAACAGTAATGTTAAACACAGACAGTAATGTTTAATACAGACAGTAATGTTTAATACAGACAGTAATGTTTAATACAGACAGTAATGTTAAATACAGACAATAATGTGAAACAGACAGTAATGTTTAAAACAGAGAGTACTGTTAAACACAGACAGTAATGTTAAACACAGACAGTAATGTTAAACACAGACAGTAAGGTGAAACACAGACAGTAATGTTAAACACAGACAGTAATGTTAAACACAGACAGTAATGTTAAACACAGACAGTAATGTTAAACACAGACAGTAATGTTAAACACAGACAGTAATGTTAAACACAGCCAGTAATGTTTAATACAGACAGTAATGTTAAATACAGACAGTAATGTTTAATACAGACAGTAATGTTTAAAACAGAGAGTACTGTTAAACACAGACAGTAAGGTGAAACACAGACATTAATGTTAAATACAGACAGTAATGTTAAATACAGACAGTAATGTTTAATACAGACAGTAATGTTTAATACAGACAGTAATGTTAAATACAGACAGGATTTTTTTTAAACAGCCAGTAATGTGAAACACAGACAGTAATGTTTAATACAGACAGTAATGTTTAATACAGACAGTAATGTTTAATACAGACAGTAATGTTAAATACAGACAGTAATGTTTAAAACAGACAGTAATGTTAAATACAGACAGTAACGTTAAATACAGACAGTAATGTGAAACACAGACAGTAATGTTAAACACAGACAGTAACGTTCAGATGCGTGGTTGACAAGTTGCCATAATGAGCTAGCCTCGGTTCTTGGGTTAGCTGAGGTTTGACACACTACACTGCACAGCACAAAAAAACATTTTTTATTGAAATGTTGCTTCTTCTTGGGAAAGCATGAGCCAAGGACACTTTTGTGTGTGTGTGTGTGTGTGTGTGTGTGTGTGTGTGTGTGTGTGTCACAGCATTAGAAACAGTTTTGATATGCTTTTATTTATTTATTTTTTTGGGGGGGGGAACAGCAGTTTCCTAATCCTTGTTTTTCCTTCATCAGTAGTTACCGTTGAACTGCAGGAGCAAGCAAATACACTCACAACGTCATAAAATCTCACAACACATCGACATTGTAAACTCTCTGCATTGTAAAATCTCCATTGCAGTAAAAAAAAAATCCCACTGCGTTCCCATCTCAGCCTCCACGAAACCAACCGGCCTGGTTTTGAAAACACAGTGTTGATGATAGCTAGCCGTCACGCTCGGCTGAGCACATTTCCCCTGACGAATGGAGGACAGAGCAGAAAACGAGTCGTCCTCTCCCACTCATGGGACTAGCTAGCTAATGGATGCCGCCTTGCTCCTGTGTGTGTGTGTGTGTGTGTGTGTGTGTGTGTGTGTGTGTGTGTGTGTGTGTGTGTGTGTGTGTGTGTGTGTGTGTGTGTGTTGGTGCGTGCTGCGTCCGTGCCCAGGGGGGGGTTGCGCAGCAGGTTAAAACTGTTTATACAGTGATAAAACGATGTACTGTCAGATAACACTATGTAGTGAGTCAATATTTGACCAGTGGGGGACAAGAATACGAGACAAGCTGGTAGTCAGGCAGGATGCCATTAAGCCTGTATGTATCATAGCACCTTACTTCCTCCCACTGTCAGACCTGCATTCCTCAGTCTCACAGCATTACCAGGAAAAGTGCGTGTGTGTCAACGTGTGTGTGTGTGTGTGTGTGTGTGTGTGTGTCAACGTGTGTGTGTTTGTGTGTGTCAATGTGTGTGTGTGTCTATGTGTGTGTGTCAACGTGTGTCAACGTGTGTGTGTGTGTGTGTGTGTCAACGTGTGTGTGTTTGTGTGTGTCAACGTGTGTGTGTGTTTATGTGTCTATGTGTGTGTGTCAACGTGTGTGTGTGTGTGTGTGTGTGCGTGCGTGCGTGCGTGCGTGCGTGCGTGTGTGTGTGCGTGTGCATGTGTGTGCCTTTGTGTGTGTGTGTGTGTGTGTGCGTGCGTGCGTGTGTGCGCGTGTGTGTGTGTGTGTGTGTGTGTGTGTGTGCGTGCGTGCGTGCGTGCGTGTGTGCGTGTGTGTGTGTGTCACAGCATTAGAAACAGTTTTGTTCTGTCTGGTGTAACTGTTACATGTTCCATCTACACCAGTGGAGGACGGCTCATAATAATGTCTGGAACGGAGTCAATGGAACGACATCAGACACCTCAAACACATGCTTTTGCAGGGATTCGATACCATTCCGCTGATTCCTCCCCAGCCATTACCACGAGCCAGTCCTCCCTCATTAAGTTGTCACCAACCTCCTGTGGTCTCCACAGTTTATTAGGTACACCGACCTATCACCTATCACGACCTATCACCTATTAAAATTTCACATTCCCTTCATAGATGAAAGGTGAAAACTGACTTCTGTAAACGTCTTTTTCTTTCACTCTGTGCAAAGTTTGCTGACAACAAAATTAAGACACTAATTCTGAGGCTAGTCTGTCCAACCTTTCTGAATTCTTAAATCTTTTAGCTAATCTTTGAGGATTGTGTAATTATGTGTAAATATCAAACATATATGTTTATTTTGAATAATGTGTATATAAACTATGTAAATAATACAAATTATTTGATTTATGTAAATTCCATGAATACTGTATATGTCTATTTTGAGTTTATTTGACCACCGTTTGTCTCCATAACAACCTGAACTCTTCATGGATTTAACTAATTTTATTTGTATTTATTTTTACAATTCCATGCTGACGCGATGCTGACGCGATGCTGACGCGATGCTGTTCCATGCTGACGCGATGCTGACGCGATGCTGTTCCATGCTGACGCGATGCTGACGCGATGCTGACGCGATGCTGATGCGATGCTGTTCCATGCTGACGCGATGCTGATGTGATGCTGTTCCATGCTGACGCGATGCTGCCGCGATGCTGCCGCGATGCTGACGCGATGCTGTTCCATGCTGCCGCGATGCTGACGCGATGCTGTTCCATGCTGACGCGATGCTGACGCGATGGTGTTCCATGCTGACGCGATGCTGTTCCATGCTGACGCGATGCTGACGCGATGCTGACGCGATGCTGTTCCATGCTGACGCGATGCTGTTCCATGCTGACGCGATGCTGTTGCTGCAGATTGGAGACGCTTCTACTTCTTTTTAGCTTATAGACGTGGAACCCGGTGTGGCAACAGCCCGTACGTGACAAGGATCGACGAGCTGCAGCATACTATCACACATTTATTCTACGTCAAGAACAGACTTGTCCCATTCATCGATGGAAACAACATCCACTACTTCTACTTTCACTGCGAGAGTACATCCACTACTTCTACTCTCTGATGCAGTATGTCACTACTACTACTCTCTGATGCAGTATATCACTACTTCTACTCTCTGATGCAGTATATCACTACTTCTACTCTCTGATGCAGTATATCCACTTCTACTACTCTCTGATGCAGTATATCCACTACTACTACTCTCTGATGCAGTATATCACTACTTCTACTCTCTGATGCAGTATATCCACTACTACTACTCTCTGATGCAGTATATCACTACTTCTACTCTCTGATGCAGTATATCACTACTTCTACTCTCTGATGCAGTATATCACTACTTCTACTCTCTGATGCAGTATATCCACTTCTACTACTCTCTGATGCAGTATATTCAGTACTTCTACTCTCTGATGCAGTATATCACTACTTCTACTCTCTGATGCAGTATATCCACTACTACTACTCTCTGATGCAGTATATCACTACTTCTACTCTCTGATGCAGTATATCCACTACTACTACTCTCTGATGCAGTATATCACTACTTCTACTCTCTGATGCAGTATATCACTACTTCTACTCTCTGATGCAGTATATCCACTTCTACTACTCTCTGATGCAGTATATTCAGTACTTCTACTCTCTGATGCAGTATATCACTACTTCTACTCTCTGATGCAGTATATCCACTACTACTACTCTCTGATGCAGTATATCACTACTTCTACTCTCTGATGCAGTATATCCACTACTACTACTCTCTGATGCAGTATATCCACTACTACTACTCTATCTGGTGCAGTATATCCACTACTTCTACTACTCTCTGATGCAGTATATTCACTACTACTACTCTCTGATGCAGTATATCCACTACTACTACTCTCTGATGCAGTATATCCACTACTACTACTCTCTGATGCAGTATATATACTACTACTACTCTCTCTGATGCAGTATATCACTACTTATACTCTTTGATACAGTATATATACTTCTACTACTCTCTGATGCAGTATATTCAGTACTTCTACTCTCTGATGCAGTATATCCACTACTTCTACTCTCTGATGCAGTATATCTACTACATCTACTCTCTGATGAAGTATATCACTACTTCTACTCCATCTGATGAAGTATATCACTACTTCTACTCTCTGATGCAGTATATCCACTATTTATACTCTGATGCAGTAAATCCACTACTTCCACTCTATCTGACGCAGTATATCACTACTTCTACTCTATCTGATGCAGTATATCACTACTTCTACTCCATCTGATGCAATATATCCACTACTTCTACTCTCCATGATGCAGTATATCCACTACCTCTACTCTCTGATGCAGTATATCACTACTTCTACTCTATCGTATGCAGTATATCACTACTACTACTCTCTGATGCAGTATATCCACTACTTCTACTCCATCTGATGCAGTATATCACTACTTCTACTCCATCTGGTGCAGTATATCCACTACTTCTACTCTCTGATGCAGTATATCACTACTTCTACTCTCTGATGAAGTATATCACTACATCTACTCTCTGATGCAGTATATCCACTACTACTACTCGCTGGTGCAGTATATCCACTACTTCTAATCTCTGATGCAGTATATCACTACTTCTACTCTATCTGGTGCAGTATATCCACTACTTCTACTCTCTGATGCAGTATATCCACTACTTCTACTCTCTGATGCAGTATATCCACTACTTCTACTCTCTGATGCAGTATATCACTACTTCTACTCTATCGTATGCAGTATATCACTACTACTACTCTCTGATGCAGTATATCCACTACTTCTACTCCATCTGATGCAGTATATCACTACTTCTACTCTATCGTATGCAGTATATCACTACTTCTACTCTATCGTATGCAGTATATCACTACTTCTACTCTCTGATGCAGTATATCACTACTTCTACTCTCTGATGAAGTATATCCACTACTTCTACTCTCTGATGCAGTATATCTACTTCTTCTACTCTCTGATGCAGTATATCCACTACTACTACTCTCTGATGCAGTATATCACTACTTCTACTCTCTGATGCAGTATATCCACTACTACTACTCTATCTGGTGCAGTATATCCACTACTTCTACTCTCTGATGCAGTATATCCACTACTTCTACTCTCTGATGCAGTATATCCACTACTTCTACTCTCTGATGCAGTATATCACTACTACTACTCGATCTGATGCAGTATATCACTACTACTACTCTCTCTGATGCAGTATATCCACCAAATCCAATACAATTGTATTCGTCACATGCTCGTAAAACAACAGGTGTGGACTTACAGTGAAATGCTTTCTTATAGTTGTGTGTAAAGTGAGTAGGCGACAGGATATATAGTAGGCAGTAGAATTAGCATATGTGGTGAGTGTGAAAGAGTGTGTGTGTTTGTGTTGCGTCAGTATTAGTGTTTGTTTGTGTGTGTGTGTGTGTGTGTGTGTGTGTGTGTGTGTGTGTGTGTGTGTGTGTGTGTGTGTGTGTGTGTGTGTGTGTGTGTGTGTGTGTGTCGTCAGTAGTAATGTGTGTGTTTGTGTAGCGTCAGTATTAATGTGTGCGTGTGGCTGTTTGTAATATGTTTGTGTTTTTGTGGCGTCAGTAGTAACTTGTGGCTGTATGTAATGTTTGTGGGGGTGTCAGTATTTATGTGCGCGTGTGGCTGTATGTAATATGTGTGTGTGTTTGTGGGGGTGTCAGGGTAAGTACATAGAGTCCAGTGTGTGTTTATAGAGTCAGGAGAGCTTGCAGTGACTTCCTTACCATTTGACCACTGCCCATGTCTGAAGCAGTGTTATTTCTGACTCGTACACAATTCAAGTTCCTGCAAAAAGAAATCACGAGAGATCCAGGGAACAAAAAAAAAATTATGAATTATTTTTCTTTAGATCTAACGAAAACAAATATCTGATCAACTTAAAGTATATATTACGTTATCAAAAGACTAGACCGCTCCTACATCTAGCTAGAACTCCTCCCACTCAAGGCCCAACTTCCTCTATTTATCTTGTGACTTGCCACAGTACAATGAATTGGCAAGAGGGGGAGACAAAAATATAAATTCAACATGTAAAGTGTTGGTCCCAAGTTTCATGGGCTTAATTAAATATCCCAGAAATGTTCCATATTTACAAAAAATGTATTTCTCTCAAATGTGCAATAACTATGACATCCCTATTCGTGAGTATTTCTCAATTGGCAAGATAATCCACCCACCTGACAGGTGTGGCATATCAATAATTTGATTGAATAGAATACTCATTACACAGGTGCACCTTGTGCTTGGAACACTAAAAAGAAACTCTAAAATGTGCAGTTTTTGTCACTCAATTCAATACCACAGATGTCTCAAGTGTTAAGGGGGTGTACAATTGCCACACTGACTGCCGGGATGTTCACCATGGCGTTGTGTGGGCGAGTGGTTTGTTGATGTCAACGTTGTGACCAGAGTGCCCCCATCGTGGCGGTGGGGTTATGGTATGGGAAGGTGTAAGCTATGGGCAACAAACACAATAGCATTTTATCAATGGCAATTTAAATGTACAGAGATACTGTAACGAGATCCTGAGGTCCATTGTTGTGCCATTCATCCTCCGCCATCACCTCATGTTTTCACCAATGCACCGCCCCATGTCGCAAGGATCTTTACACATTTCCTGGACGCTGAAAATGTCCCAGTTCTTCCATGGCCTGCACACTCACCAGACATGTCACCCATTGAGCATGTTTGGGATGCTCTGGATCGACGTGTACGATAACGTGTTCCAGTTCCCGCCAATATCCAGCAACTTCGCACAGTGAAGAGGAGTGGGACAACATTCCACAGGCCACAGTCAACAGCCTGATTAACATTATGCGAAGGAGCTGTGTCATGCTGCATGAGGTTTTTGCATGAGGTTTTTGTCCAACAGACAGTCATGCGGCATCCATAGATTAAGACCCAATGAATTAATTTAATATGAATGATTTCCTGAAAGGAACTGTAACTCATTTAAATTCTTTGAAATTGTTGCATGTTGTGTTTATATTTTTGTTCAGTCAATCAAGTAAGGATTAATCATAAGTACACACTATTTCATCTCATGGACTCCAATGCATTGACTCTACAAGGTGTTGAAAGCAATCCACAGGGAAGCTGTGTAACGGCCATCGTTGCATGAAGAAGTGGACCAAAGCGCAGCGTGGTAAGTGTTCATGATTTATTCATAAAACTGAAAAACAAAAACAACAAAAAGAACGAACGAAACAGTTCTGTCTGGTGCAGAAACACAAAACAGAAAACAACTACCCACAAAACACAGGTGGGAAAAGGCTACCTAAGTATGGTTCTCAATCAGAGACAACGATAGACAGCTGCCTCTGAGAACCACACCCGGCCAAACACACAGAAATAGACAACATAGAACACAAGACATAGAATGCCCACCCCAACTCACACCCTGACCAAACCAAAATAGAGACATAAAAAGGCAAATGTATTGACATTTATATTTAGAAATATCTCATTGAGATAATAATTCATACCCCTTAAGTCAATACATGTTAGAATCACCTTTGGCAGCAATTCCAGCTCTGTGTCTTTCTGGGTAAGTCTCTAAGGAGCTTTGCTCACCTGGATTGAGAAAGAATGGCGAGAAATAATTAATGGCGCCGGAGGGATGTCTGCCGTTTTACGGGCTCCTAACCAATTGTGCTATTTTGTGTGTTTTATTGTTTGTAACTTTCTTTAATGAGTCCGACGCAAAGGCTACAATGTTGCTCCCAGACAAGGCCCAAATCCACGTTATTCGTATGAAGAAAATAAGTCAATACAGGGGTTAGAGATCAGGATTCCTTGTGAGAATTTATCGGCAAAAGGGTAACCCGCCTCTACCCTCCGTTCTATTGGCCAAGTGGCAATCACTGGAGAATAAATTGGATGAGCTCCATTCAAGACCGTCTGGAATTGAAAAACGGTATATCTTATGTTTCAACGAGTTGTGGCTGAACGATGACACGGTGTCACGTTCCTGACCTGTTTTATGTTATTTTTGTATGTGTTTAGTTGGTCAGGGCGTGAGTTGGGGTGGGCATTCTATGTTTTGTGTTTCTATGTTTAGGTCACTTGTAATTAGCCTTATATGGTTCTCAATCAGGGACAGGTGTTTGACGTTTCCTCTGATTGAGAACCATATAAAGGTTGGCTGTTCACACTGTTTGTTTGTGGGTGATTGTCTTCTGTGTTTGTGTATGTTGCACCACACGGGACTGTTTCGGTTTGTTCGTTCGTTTGATGTAGTCCGTTCCTGTTCGTGAGTTCTTCGTGCATTTATGTAAGTTCCATGTTCAGGTCTGTCTACATCGGTTTTGTTATTTTGTAAATTCTCAAGTTTGTTTAAGTTTTCGTCTTGTTAAATAAATAGTATGTCAAATTACAACGCTGCGTTTTGGTCTTCCGATCCTTCTCTCCTCTCCTCGTCCGAGGAGGAGGAAGAGCTAGACACCCGTATAATATACATTTGGCTGGGTTTTCGCATCGGAGGACAGAACAGCTACATCCGGTAAGATGAGGGGTGTGTGTCTATTTGTCAATAACAGCTGGTGCGCGATGTTGAATATTAAGGTAGTCTTGATGTATTACTCACCTGAAGTAGAAATGAAAATTCATGAAAAGTTGAAGAACACACTATCTACCAAGAGAGTTTATCTATAGCCGTTTATTTACAACCACAAACTGAGCTGTATAAGGCCATAAGCAAACATGAAAATGCTCATCCAGAAGCGGCCCTCCTAGTGGCTGGGGACTTTAATGCAGACAAACTTAAATCCGTTTTCCCTCATTTCTACAAAGCATGTCACATGTGCAACCAGCGGGAAAAAAACTCTAGACCACCTTTACTTCACACACAGAGACGCGTACAAAGCTCTCCCTAGTCCTCCATTTGGAAAATCGGACCATAATTCTATCCTCCTGATTACTGCTTACAAGCAGAAACTAAAGCAGGAAGAACCAGTGACTCGCTCAAGACATAAGTGGTCAGATGACACGGATGCTACGCTACGGGACTGTATTGCTAGCATAGACTGGAATATGTTCCGGGATTCCTCCAATGGCATTGAGGAGTATACCACCTCAGTGCACCGACGGCATCGTCCCCACAGTGACCGTACGTACATATCCCAACCAGAAGCAATGGATTACAGGCAACATCCTCATCGAGCTAAAGGCGAGAGCTGCCGCTTTCAAGAAGCGGGACACTAATCTGGACACTTAGAAGAAATCCTGCCATGCCCTCAGACGAACCATCAAACAGGACTAAGAATGAATCCTACTACACTGGCTCTGACGTTCATCGGATGTGGCAGGGCATGCAAACTATTATGTACTACAAAGGGAAATCCAGGCTCATGCTGCCCAGTTACACGAGCCTACCAAACGGGCTAAATGCTCGCTTCGACAACACTGAAGCATGCAGGGGCGGCAGGTAGCCTAGTGGTTAGAGCGTTGGACTAGTAACCGAAAGGTTGCAAGATCAAATCCCCGAGCTGACAAGGTTAAAATCTGTCGTTCTGCCCCTGAACAAGGCAGTTAACCCACTGTTCCTAGGCCGTCATTGTAAATAAGAATTTGTTCTTAACTGACTTGCCTAGTTAAACAAAGATAAAAAAAATGAAAATGAAAAAAGGCATGATCACACTCTCCTTAGCCAATGTGTGCAAGACCTTTAAACAGGACCAACTGGCAGGTATCTTCATTGACCGAGTCTGTAATACCTACATGTTTCAAGCAGACCAACATAGTCCCTAGTAGTCAGGTTACGAAGGTAACCTGACTACTGCCCTGTATCACCAACATTGGTAGCCATGAAGTGCTTTGAAAGGCTGGTCATGGCTTACACCATCATCCTGGAAACCCTAGACCCAATTCGCATATCACCCCAACAGATCCACAGATGATGCAATCTCAATCACACTCCACACTGCCCTTTCCCACCTGGACAAAAGGAACACCTATGTGAGAATGCTGTTCATTGACTATAGCTCAGCGTTCAGCACCATAGTGCCCACGAAGCTCATCACCAAGCTAAGGACCCTGGGACTAAACACCTCCCTCTGCAACTGGATCCTGGACTTCCTGACAGGCCGCCCCCAGGTGGTAAGGGTAGGCAACAACACATCTGCCACGTTGATCCTCAACAAGGAGGCCCTTCAGGGGTGCGTGCTTATTCCCCTCCTCTACTCCAACACCATCATGACTGAGTGGCCGCGCACCATTCCAACACCATCATTAAGTTTGCTGATGACACAATGGTGGTAGACCTGATCACAGACAACAATGAGACAGCCTATAGGTAGGAGGTCAGAGACCTGACAGTGTGGTGCCAGGACAACAACGTTTGCCTCAATGTGATCAAGACAAAGGATATGATCTTGGACTACAGGAAAAGAAGGACCGAGCACACCCCCATTCTCAGCTCTCATTCACATCAACGGGTGGAGCTGGTCGAGAGTTAAGTTCCTTGGTGTCCACATCACCAACAAACTATCATGGTCCAAACATACCAAGACAGTCGTGAAGAGGGTAGGACAACACCTATTCCCTCTCAGGAGACTGAAAAGATTTGGCATGGGTCCCCAGCTCTTCAAAAACGTATACAGCTGCACCATCGAGAGCATCATGACCGGTTGCATCACAGTCTGGTATGGCAACTGCACATTATCTGACCGTGAGGCGCTACCAAGGGGAGGGCATACAGCAGGGGCCAAGCCATTCAGGACCTCTATACTAGGCAGAGTCAGAGGAAGGCCTAAAATATTGTCAAAGACCCAAGTCACAGACTGTTCTCTCTGCTACCTCACGGCAAGTGGTACCAGAGCACGAAGTCCAGTTCCAAAAGGCTCCTTAACAGCTTTCACTCCCAAGCCATACGACTGCTGGACAATTAATCAAATGGCGACCTGGACTATTTGCATTGACACCCCACAATTTACAGTGTTGGTTAAAGGCTTGAAAGTAAGCATTTCACGGTATTAGGCACTTCTGACAAATACAAATTAGATTTTGATTTGATTGTAAAATATTTGTCACATAATTCTTTCAAAAAATCCTTTAAACTCTTCCAAGTTGGTTGTTGATTTTCTAAACAGTCATTTTCAAGTCAAAGTTTCTTCAAGACAATTTTCAGTCAGAACTGGCGCTCAGGAACATTCAGGGTCATCTTTGGTAAGGAACTCCGGTGCATTCCCAAAAGCCATCAGAACCCTTACACTTTTTTCCACATTTTGTTACGTTACAGCCTTATTCTAAAATGTATTAAAATACTTTTTTTCCCCCCCACATCAATCTTAACACCATACCTGTAACGGCTTTCTTCCTGGGGTGAAGGAGAGGACCAAAATGCAGCGCAGTTAGTGTTCAACATGTTTAATTAAACAATAAACGATGAACATTAACAAACATTACAAAACAACAAACGTGAAAGCCGAGACAGTCTGGGCCTTTAGGGGTACAGTCTGGGCCTTTAGGGGTGTAGTCTGGACGTATCTGGTGCAGAACATAAACACAGAGACAGGAAACAACCACCCACAATCCCCAACACAAAACAAGCCACCTATATATGATTCTCAATCAGGGACAACGATTGACAGCTGTCTCTGATTGAGAACCATATCAGGCTGAACATAGAAACAGACGAACGAGACACACAACATAGAATTCCCACCCAGCTCACGTCCTGACCAACACTAAACAAGCAAAACACATAAGAACTCTGGTCAGGACGTTACAATACCCCACAATGACAAAGCGAAAATAGTTTTTTTAGAATAAATCATTGCGCTCTTCATCAACATCAAGTCCATCTGAGCTGAAACAAACTGCAGTGTACAAATAATGTTTACAATTCAGCTCTGATGTTGTTTTCTCTCTACTTAGTGATATGCACTGTGTCTCAAATGACAGCCTATTCCCTATATAGTGCACTACTTTTGACCAGATCTGTGTAGCGGGCATACTTCCCGTCGCCAGGCCACTAGCCCAATAGGATTGCGAGACATGTATAGAAGGATAAACAGCACAATCTCAAACCCTGCCATTCAAAAAGGTCACTCGTTGTAGGAGAGAATGAAAGCTATGGGAGGAGGAGGGAAAAAAATACATTTACAGCGGTTTAAAGACTCCTCACTTCTCCGTCTTACAATAGAGTAGATTGTCTAACGTCCAGTGACGTATCAGTTTCTAGAAATATTTTTTTAAAGGTATACTATATCAACGTGAATTATACGACGCCATTATTTATCTTAATTAAATAAATTAAATTTAAATGTTCCTTGAAATTTTCTTAGAAGCAATAACAGTGATCAGATGAATCTTTTTTTAGGGGAGATTTCCATAAACACCTTATTTTGAACAGCCACACTCTAAGACACACCCGTCCAAGACGGGAGACGGCTCCAATACACAATAACAGCTCGAGAACATTGAAAGGAAAATGTGTCTCTCTCTCTCTCTCTCACACACACACACACACACACACACACACACACACACACACACACACACACACACACACACACACACACACACACACACACACACACACACACACACAGGGCCGTGTGGCAGGTCGCTGGATGATGGTGACAAAATAAAGTGATTTTATTTTTCTTCTGCCTGACAACACAAACCTGCTCAGACCGGGGCAAGTTACAAAAAAAATAAAAATAATAACTTGCCGGAAAGTGGGGTGCACACACTCAGCTGTCCAACCGTGTCATCTCGGGCATGGTGGGGTCACTTTATTATAAAATGTAAAAATCCAGTCACTTTTATTTAATCAGCTGAAAGGGCAAAGCGTTTCCACATCATTAATCAAGTGCTCTTTCTCCCAGGGGGTTCAGTCTGCTCACATGCACCACACACACGCACACACACACACACGCACGCACGCACGCACACACACACACACACACACACACACACACACACACACGCTCACAATACACCTGTCATTAGGAGGACAAAGCAGCAGTAGAGGAGGAGGAGTCTCACAAAGAGAGCCAATGGTTTCCCAACTGGGAATTTCATTTGAATTTCCCCACAGGAAGCATCATTGTAATTGTAATTAAAGGAAGAGGAATTTCATTTGACAAATTATTTTTTGTATTTTTTTTTTACAATCATTAGCAATCATTTCAGAACCTTGTGGTCATTTTTTCTAAACTCAAAACGGTCATCACTTGTAAGACAGGCTGTCCAATGTTCAAACCATGGCATTGTGCATTCATATCTTTAAAGAAACCTTGCACTTACAGAATCATTGGTTCAAATAACTCAATGATCATTAAATATTGTAGTACAAAATATGTGATACATGTTTCATTATGGTATTACACGTAAATACATCACTGTTAAAGGACTAGTGGAGAGAATACTACAGACACTGTGGAATCATTGAACAAAATTGGACATTTATTGATGAAATACAATAAAATCACAACAGGTTTATTTGAATCAAAGCAAAAATAATGACAATTTTATTTACAAAAATGTAAACTATAGTAAAACGTCAACTGCAGTGTTCCTCACCTGGCTTACTGTAAAAAGCAAAACAAAAAATGGATTTATGTACTTCTATATTTCCATCAACTCTGTCTTGTGGATTTGGCCCACAGGTTCTCATCCACATCACAATGGATGTTTTCATTAGCCAAACATCTTGGGAAGAATCTTCGGGCGAATCCAGGCCTGACGCTGGTCTGCCGTGATGTCATTGCATGCGTCATCCATGGCCTGGAGAAGGGCGGCTTGTTCGTGAGGGCGCCTATCATATACCTTCCACCTCCATGTGGAGAAACATTCTTAAATCGGGCTTTAGGAAAGGAGAGTATGGGGGGTAAGTACAGGGTGGTAAATTGAGGTTGGGCATGAAACCACGCTTGCACCATTTGAGCATGATGGAACCTGACATTATCCCACACGATGACATAGGTCACGCCATCAGCTCTCCAGACCTGATTTAGCTCATCAAGTACGGTTACAAGGAGAGCTGCATTATATGATCCTATACGAGGTCTGCGTCCCACCACACCATCTTCCGATATAGCCACACACATGGTGATGTTGGCCCCACGTTGTCCAGGTACTTGGATGGTTGTTGGCGTCTCTGTCAAGTATACTCCCCTCTCCGGCCTCTAGGTCATCAGGCTGCTAATTATCCCGCACACCTGTCACCATCGTCAAGCGCACCTGCGCCTCATGACACTCACCTGGACTGCGTCATCTTCCTTGATTATCTGTCACTCCCCTTGGTTCTTTCCTCAGGTGTAATTGACTCTGTTTTCATGTCGGTGCGTTGCTTACGTTTATTGTTGTGTATATTTATTAAAACACTCCGTCCCTCTACTTGCTTCCCGACTCTCAGCTCAGCTCGTTACACCGATGCACTACTCGGGAGCCCAGTATTGCTACTGATGTATAATCAAATGAAATATCTAAGCGAGTTTGAGATGGTCAGTATATGAATGTTATCCGATGTTAGCAAGTTATTGACTTATTAACAAGAATTTAAGCTTTCTGCCCATATCAGATATGTCTATGTCCTGGGAAATGTTCTTGTTACTTACAACCTCATGCTAATCTCATTAGCCTACGTTAGCTCAACCGTCCCGTCGGCGAGACACCGGTCCCGTAGTTCATGAAGGCTACATGTACATTAAATGAGTTATTCTTAGCCCTTTCATTGGTAGCTTATCAGAGATAGACATAACATAGAGACAAAATGAATCAATGTGTGTGTGACGTAGGGCCGAAACCACTGACACTGAGGCGTGGCTCTCGCATTCCTCCCAGGCTTTTGGGAGGGAGGGTGGACAGTGAGCCTGTCGTAACGTAGGTAAGCAATGTTCCCATGCTCTCCGACAGCTTTCATAGCTGGGATAAGTTCTTTCTGCTCTCCGGTCGCACAGCTTCAGAGAAGTCCTCAACCTTCGTATGATCCATCTGCAACTTTTCAGTGATCTTTTTTTTTTTCCCCTCTTACTTTCTCCTCAGCTTTGGCCCAGTTCATCTGGGGAATGCCAATATGGCCGACACGTGGCTTCAAAGCCTCTCAATGGCCAATACATAGCATCAGCAATCCAGGTTTAATATACATCATTGGCTTGAACCCAATTAGTCAACCAAGTCTGAATACTGTAAGTGACAGGAGTTAGGAGATACACTGCTGAGTGACAGGAGTTAGGAGATGCACTGCCTGCTGAGTGACAGGAGTTAGGAGATACACTGCCTGCTGAGTGACAGGAGTTAGGAGATACACTGCCTGCTGAGTGACCGGAGTTAGGAGATGCACTGTCTGCTGAGTGACAGGAGTTAGGAGATGCACTGCCTGCTGAGTGACAGGAGTTAGGAGATGCACTGCCTGCTGAGTGACAGGAGTTAGGAGATACACTGCCTGCTGAGTGACCGGAGTTAGGAGATGCACTGTCTGCTGAGTGACAGGAGTTAGGAGATGCACTGCCTGCTGAGTGACAGGAGTTAGGAGATACACTGCCTGCTGAGTGACAGGAGTTAGGAGATACACTGCCTGCTGAGTGACAGGAGTTAGGAGATGCACTGCCTGCTGAGTGACAGGAGTTAGGAGATGCACTGCCTGCTGAGTGACAGGAGTTAGGATATACACTGCCTAGTGAGTGACAGGAGTTTTTTTTAGGGATGTGAATTTCTAAAATCCATCCGCCTCATGCTGTCATAGAAATCTATTTCAGCTGACAGTATTACATACTGTACCCAACGGAATAGAACACCTTTGGCTAAATACACGTTTCCTCTCACTAAGCCTACTAGTGCTCATACAGAGACCATTCGCTTAAAGCGTCACTCAAGAGTCCGCCGTAATTTTGACCAGAAATCACACTTTTTATACTTTACATACTAAATACCAAATTCCTAATTTTCTGAATGAAGTCTTTATACTCTCCAATATATATATTTGACATTGTTCGATAAACTCCAGGTATATCCAGGATTAGTTCTTCATAACTTGATGGGTGGCTACGGGTGTTTCAAAGATTATTATTATTATTTAATTTGATTTGTCATATACTCAAAAAGGCAAGCCATTTTATTATTAAATGTTTTAAGTTTAAAATATTGTGATCACTTGTTGTATCCCGATCCAACCTTTAAAACTATACAGTTCACAGGGATTATGTCAATAAACAGATGAGTGGGTTGGACATCTCCTGATTGGTGGATTGGACTCCCTGGTGTTTGGTAATACTGAGATGGCTTTATACACTTCTGGGATTGGATTGGTTTAGCAGCAGCTTGGGAGGCTTTCACCTGCTTCCCAAATGGCACTCTGTTACTACTGTTGGCCAAGGGGCCGTTTGACCATAGTGCACTATAATAGGGAATAGGGCTCTGGTCTAAGGTAGTGTACTATATAGGGAATAGGGCTCTGGTCTAAGGTAGTGCACTATATAGGGAATAGGGCTCTGGTCTAAGGTAGTGCACTATATAGGGAATAGGGCTCTGGTCTAAGGTAGTGTACTATATAGGGAATAGGGCTCTGGTCTAAGGTAGTGTACTATATAGGGAATAGGGCTCTGGTCTATAGTAGTTCACTATATAGGGAATAGGGCTCTGGTCTAAGGTAGTGCACTATATAGGGAATAGGGCTCTGGTCTAAGGTAGTGCACTATATAGGGAATAGGGCTCTGGTCTAAGGTAGTGTACTATATAGGGAATAGGGCTCTGGTCTAAGGTAGTGTACTATATAGGGAATAGGGCTCTGGTCTAAGGTAGTGTACTATATAGGGAATAGGGCTCTGGTCTAAGGTAGTGTACTATATAGGGAATAGGGCTCTGGTCTAAGGTAGTGTACTATATAGGGAATAGGGCTCTGGTCTAAGGTAGTGTACTATATAGGGAATAGGGCTCTGGTCTAAGGTAGTGCCACTATATAGGGAATAGGGCTCTGGTCTAAGGTAGTACCACTATATAGGGAATAGGGCTCTGGTCTATAGTAGTACCACTATATAGGGAATAGGGCTCTGGTCTATAGTAGTACCACTATATAGGGAATAGGGCTCTGGTCTAAGGTAGTGCCACTATATAGGGAATAGGGCTCTGGTCTAAGGTAGTGCCACTATATAGGGAATAGGGCTCTGGTCTATAGTAGTACCACTATATAGGGAATAGGGCTCTGGTCTAAGGTAGTGCCACTATATAGGGAATAGGGCTCTGGTCTAAGGTAGTGTACTATATAGGGAATAGGGCTCTGGTCTAAGGTAGTGCCACTATATAGGGAATAGGGCTCTGGTCTAAGGTAGTGTACTATATAGGGAATAGGGCTCTGGTCTAAGGTAGTGCCACTATATAGGGAATAGGGCTCTGGTCTAAGGTAGTGCCACTATATAGGGAATAGGGCTCTGGTCTATAGTAGTACCACTATATAGGGAATAGGGGCTCTGGTCTAAGGTAGTGCACTATATAGGGAATAGGGCTCTGGTCTAAGGTAGTGTACTATATAGGGAACAGGGTGCCATTTTGGGACGCGGACCCTTTTCTCATATTGCTATTAAATCTGTCCAGTAGGGCTGAAGGTGATGAGAGGTGTGTTTAACACAGAAGCACGTTACGACACTCGTATTCATTTCTTCACTTGTATCATTTTGTATTTGGTGTAGGTGCTATAATCTAACCGTTGTTACAACTGAGTCATGGACATACGTACAGTAGCGTTGGGGGGGGGGGGGGGGGTGAAGAACAAACCGAGACGATGCTCTACATAGCCCCTGGATGCACCAAGATACAATGTACTATACCGTGATGGAACATTACAGTGCTAAAAAACTGTTTTCTCAGTTTTAGATTATTTTTTAATGCATTTTATTTGCTCAGCAGTTCTCTCTTTAATTCCGTGTAATATTATGTGCTCAGCGCCCCCCCTCGTCCCCTCCCTCCACCGCTCTGTACTTCGGAACAATACACACATTATAGATTTTGCACAGAGTGTATGGTACAAATTACACACAATAGTAATCAATAAAGTGTGTGCCGATGTAGCGTACTCTGCTGACCCGTCTCAATAGGAGGAGACCCGTCTCAATAGGATGAGTCCCGTCTCAATAGGATGAGACCCGTCTCAATAGGATGAGTCCCGTCTCAATAGGATGAGTCCCGTCTCAATAGGATGAGACCCGTCTCAATAGGATGAGACCCGTCTCAAAAGGATGAGACCCGTCTCAATAGGAGGAGACCCGTCTCAATAGGATGAGACCCGTCTCAAAAGGATGAGACCCGTCTCAATAGGATGAGACCCGTCTCAATAGGATGAGACCCGTCTCAATAGGATGAGACCCGTCTCAATAGGATGAGTCCCGTCTCAATAGGATGAGTCCCGTCTCAAAAGGATGAGTCCCGTCTCAATAGGATGAGTCCCGTCTCAATAGGATGAGACCCGTCTCAATAGGATGAGACCCGTCTCAAAAGGAGGAGACCCGTCTCAATAGGAGGAGACCCGTCTCAATAGGATGAGACCCGTCTCAAAAGGATGAGACCCGTCTCAATAGGATGAGACCCGTCTCAATAGGATGAGACCCGTCTCAATAGGATGAGACCCGTCTCAATAGGATGAGACCCGTCTCAATAGGATGAGACCCGTCTCAATAGGAGGAGACCCGTCTCAAAAGGATGAGACCCGTCTCAATAGGATGAGACCCGTCTCAATAGGATGAGACCCGTCTCAAAAGGATGAGACCCGTCTCAATAGGATGAGACCCGTCTCAATAGGATGAGACCCGTCTCAATAGGAGGAGACCCGTCTCAATAGGAGGAGACCCGTCTCAATAGGAGGAGACCCGTCTCAATAGGAGGATACCCGTCTCAATAGGATGAGACCCGTCTCAATAGGATGAGACCCGTCTCAATAGGATGAGACCCGTCTCAATAGGATGAGACCCGTCTCAATAGGATGAGTCCCGTCTCAATAGGATGAGACCCCTCTCAATAGGATGAGACCCCTCTCAATAGGATGAGACCCGTCTCAATAGGATGAGACCCGTCTCAATAGGATGAGACCCGTCTCAATAGGATGAGACCCGTCTCAATAGGATGAGTCCCGTCTCAATAGGATGAGTCCCGTCTCAATAGGATGAGACCCGTCTCAATAGGATGAGTCCCGTCTCAATAGGATGAGTCCCGTCTCAATAGGAGGAGACCCGTCTCAATAGGATGAGACCCGTCTCAATAGGATGAGACCCGTCTCAATAGGATGAGACCCGTCTCAATAGGATGAGACCCGTCTCAATAGGATGAGACCCGTCTCAATAGGATGAGACCCGTCTCAATAGGAGGAGACCCGTCTCAATAGGATGAGACCCGTCTCAATAGGAGGAGACCCGTCTCAATAGGATGAGACCCGTCTCAATAGGAGGAGACCCGTCTCAATAGGATGAGACCCGTCTCAATAGGATGAGACCCGTCTCAATAGGATGAGACCCGTCTCAATAGGAGGAGACCCCTCTCAATAGGAGGAGACCCCTCTCAATAGGAGGAGACCCGTCTCAATAGGAGGAGACCCGTCTCAATAGGATGAGTCCCGTCTCAATAGGATGAGACCCGTCTCAATAGGATGAGACCCGTCTCAATAGGATGAGACCCCTCTCAATAGGATGAGACCCCTCTCAATAGGATGAGACCCCTCTCAATAGGATGAGACCCGTCTCAATAGGATGAGACCCGTCTCAATAGGATGAGACCCGTCTCAATAGGATGAGACCCGTCTCAATAGGAGGAGACCCGTCTCAATAGGATGAGACCCGTCTCAATAGGATGAGTCCCGTCTCAATAGGATGGGACCCGTCTCAATAGGATGAGACCCGTCTCAATAGGATGAGACCCGTCTCAATAGGATGAGTCCCGTCTCAATAGGATGAGACCCGTCTCAATAGGATGGGACCCGTCTCAATAGGATGGGACCCGTCTCAATAGGATGAGACCCGTCTCAATAGGATGAGACCCGTCTCAATATGATGGGACCCGTCTCAATAGGATGGGACCCGTCTCAATAGGATGAGACCCCTCTCAATAGGATGAGACCCGTCTCAATAGGATGGGACCCGTCTCAATAGGATGAGACCCCTCTCAATAGGATGAGACCCGTCTCAATAGGATGGGACCCGTCTCAATAGGATGAGACCCGTCTCAATAGGATGAGTCCCGTCTCAATAGGATGAGACCCGTCTCAATAGGATGAGACCCGTCTCAATAGGATGAGTCCCTTCTCAATAGGATGAGTCCCGTCTCAATAGGATGAGACCCGTCTCAATAGGATGAGACCCGTCTCAATAGGATGAGACCCGTCTCAATAGGATGAGACCCGTCTCAATAGGATGAGACCCGTCTCAATAGGATGAGTCCCGTCTCAATAGGATGAGTCCCGTCTCAATAGGATGAGTCCCGTCTCAATAGGATGAGACCCGTCGCAATAGGATGAGACCCGTCTCAATCGGATGAGACCCGTCTCAATCGGATGAGACCCGTCTCAATCGGATGAGACCCGTCTCAATCGGATGAGACCCGTCTCAATCGGATGAGACCCGTCTCAATCGGATGAGACCCGTCTCAATAGGATGAGACCCGTCTCAATAGGATGAGACCCGTCTCAATAGGATGAGTCCCGTCTCAATAGGATGAGACCCGTCTCAATAGGACTTGTGCAAGTGGCTATGCTTTTCACACCGTAGCACAAACAGTTAGACGAAACAATTTATTTTGTGGCTTATCACAAATCACCATGTTGACGTTAAATTGGAGAATATCGTGAAGGAAATAATTACATCCAGAATATTCTATAGTGAAGGTGTTGCATGTTTGAAAGAAACGAACGCTTTGTCAGCACACAGTATCACCTCACTCCTTCCCTTTCATTCTAACTTGTCCTTTTGAGATGAAACAAGACAGCAACCCTTGATTTTCAATTAAAGAAAAGCGCAGATACATCTGCCACTAGGGACTGGGGGGGGGGGTAGAGAGGCTGGAGAAAGGGACAGCTATTTAAACAAGGTTCATATGGTGAGGACGCATGTCATTCTGAGAGGGGCAATGAGCCTGACAGGCCCCCAGTGGCCCATATCCAGACCTCTGTCATGTGGCACTGGAAAGAGGGAATTACGCTCCACCTCTTTATCCTCTTTCTATTTATCTCTCTCTCTCTCTCTCTCTCTCTCTCTCTCTCTCTCTCTCTCTCTCTCTCTCTCTCTCTCTCTCTCTCTCTCTCTCTCTCTCTCTCTCTCTCTGTCTCTCTCTCTCTCTCTCTCTCTCTCTCTCTCTCTCTCTCTCTCTCTCTCTCTCTCTCTCTCTCTCTCTCTCTCTCTCTCTCTCTCTCTCTCTCTCGTGGTGGTAGGTGGAGAATATTGCAATTTATTAATAAAGCTTCATTTCACAGCTACAATGGTTCGCCAAGACATTGTGCCTGTTGTTAAGTTTAGTGTAACATCTTAAGTGCTGACCTTCTGCTTCAGGCTTTGTGCTGGCGTTATGCTGGCTATATGCTGGCGTTATGATGGCGTTATGCTGGCTTTATGATGGCGTTATGATGGCTTTATGATGGCTTTATGATGGCTTTATGATGGCTTTATGATGGCTTTATGATGACGTTATGCTGGCGTTTTGATGGCTTTATGATGGCTTTATGATGGCGTTATGATGGCTTTATGATGGCTTTATGATGGCTTTATGATGGCGTTATGATGGCTTTATGATGGCGTTATGATGGCTTTATGATGGCTTTATGATGGCGTTATGATGGCTTTATGATGGCGTTATGATGGCTTTATGATGGCTTTATGATGGCTTTATGATGGCTTTATGATGGCGTTATGATGGCTTTATGATGGCTTTATGATGGCTTTATGATGGCTTTATGATGGCTTTATGATGGCGTTATGATGGCGTTATGATGGCTTTATGATGGCGTTATGCTGGCGTTATGATTGCTTTATGATGGCGTTATGATGGCGTTATGATGGCTTTATGATGGCTTTATGATGGCGTTATGATGGCTTTATGATGGCGTTATGATGGCGTTATGATGGCTTTATGATGGCTTTATGATGGCTTTATGATGGCTTTATGATGGCTTTATGATGGCGTTATGATGGCTTTATGATGGCTTTATGATGGCGTTATGATGGCTTTATGATGGCTTTATGATGGCTTTATGATGGCTTTATGATGGCTTTATGATGGCTTTATGATGGCGTTATGATGGCTCTGCCTGGCCGGTTCCCCTCTCTCCACTGGGATTCTCTGCCTCTAACCCTATTACAGGGGCTGAGTCACTGGCTTACTGGTGCTCTTTCATGCCGTCCCTGGGAGGGGTGCGTCACTTGAGTGGGTTGAGTTACTGACGTGATCTTCCTTTCTGGGTTGGCGCCCCCCCTTGGTTTGTGCTGTGGTGGAGATCTTTGTTGGCTATACTCGGCCTTGTCTCAGGATTATAGGTTGGTGGTTGAGGATATCCCTCCAGTGGTGCGGGGGCTTCGCTTTGGCAAAGTGGGTGGGGTTATATCCTTCCTATTTGGCCCTGTCCGGGGGTATCTTCGGATGGGGCCACAGTGTCTCCTGACCGCTCCTGTCTCAGCCTCCAGTATTTATGCTGCAGTAGTTTGTGTCGGGGGGCTAGGGTCAGTTGGTTATACCTGGAGTACTTCTCCTGTCTTATCCAGTGTCCTGTGTGAATTTAAGTATGCTTTCTCTAATTCTCTCGTTCTCTCTTTCTTTCTCTCTCTCTGAGAACCTGAGCCCTAGGACCATACGTCAGGACTACGGGCATGGCGACTCCCTGCTGCCCCCAGTCCGCCTGGCCTTGCTGCAATTCCAGTTTCAACTGTTCTGCCTGCGGTTACGGAACCCCTACCTGTCCCAGACCTGCTGTTTTCAACTCTTAATGATCGGCTATGAAAAGGCAACAGATTTATTCCTGATTATTATTTGACCATGCTTGTCATTTATGAACATTTTGAAAATCCTGGCTCTCTCTAATTTTCTCCTTCTCTCTTTCAATTCAATTCAAGGGGCTTTATTGGCATGGGAAACATGTGTTAACATTGCCAAAGCAAATGAGGTAGACAATACACAAAAGTGAAACAAACAAAACTAATTAACAGTAAACATTACACATACAGAAGTTTCAAAACAATGAAGACATTACGAGTGTCATATTAAATATATACAGTGTTGTAACAATGTACAAATGGTTAAAGCACACAAGTTAAAATAAGTAAGCATAAATATGGGTTGTATTTACAATGGTGTTTGTTTTTCACTGGTTGCCCTTTTCTTGTGGCAACAGGTCACAAATCTTGCTGCTGTGATGGCACACTGTGGAATTTCACCCAGTAGATATGGGAGTTTATCAAAATTGGATTTGTTTTCGAATTCTTTGTGGATCTGTGTGATCTGAGGGAAATATGTGTCTCTAATATGGTCATACATTGGGCAGGAGGTTAGGAAGTGCAGCTCGGTTTCCACCTCATTTTGTGGGCAGTGTGCACATAGCCTGTCTTCTCTTGAGAGCCATGTCTGCCTACGGCGGCCTTTCTCAATAGCAAGGCTATGCTCACTGAGTCTGTACATAGTCAAAGCTTTCCTTAAGTTTGGGTCAGTGACAGTGGTCAGGTATTCTGCCACTGTGTACTCTCTGTTTAGGGCCAAATAGCATTCTAGTTTGCTCTGTTTTTTTGTTAATTCTTTCCAATGTGTCAAGTAATTATGTTTTGGTTTTCTCATGATTTGGTTGGGTCTAATTGTGCTGTTGTCCTGGGGCTTTGTGGGGTGTGTTTGTGTTTGTGAACAGAGCCCTAGGACCAGCTTGCTTAGGGGACTCTTCTCCAGGTTCATCTCTCTGTAGGTGATGGCTTTGTTATGGAAGGTTTGGGAATCGCTTCCTTTTAGGTGGTTGTAGAATTTAACGGCTCTTTTCTGGATTTTGATAATTAGTGGGTGTCGGCCTAATTCTGCTCTGCATGCATTATTTGGTGTTCTGCGTTGTACACGGAGGATGTTTTTGCAGAATTCTGCATGCAGAGTCTCAATTTGGTGTTTGCCCCATTTTGTGAAATCTTGGTTGGTGAGCGGACCCCAGACCTCACAACCATAAAGGGCAATGGGCTCTATGACTGATTCAAGTATTTTTTAGCCTGATCCTAATTGGTATGTTGAAATTTATGTTCCTTTTGATGGCATAGAATGCCCTTCTTGCCTTGTCTCTCAGATCGTTCACAGCTTTGTGGAAGTTACCTGTGGTGCTGATGTTTAGGCCGAGGTATGTATCGTTTTTTGTGTGCTCTAGGGCAACGGTGTCTAGATGAATTTGTGGTCCTGGTGGTTCTCTCGGAGGATGGTTCTCTCGGAGGACCAGAGCCCTGGGACCATACGTCGGGACTGCCGGGCGTGGTGGCTCCTTGCTGTCCCCAGTCCACCTGGCCTTGCTGCTGTTCCGGTTTCAGCTGTTCTGCCTGCGGTTATGGAACCGCCACCTGTCCCAGACCTGTTGTTTTTCAACTCTTAATGATCGGCTATGAAAAGCCAACTGAAAATTATTCATGATTATTATTTGACCATGCTTGTCACTTATGAACATTTTTGAAAATCTTGGCATAGTTCTGTTATAATCTCCACCCGGCACAGCCAGAAGAGGACTGGCCACCCCTCATAGCCTGGTTCCTCTCTAGGTTTCTTCCTAGGTTTTGGCCTTTCTAGGGAGTTTTTCCTAGCCACCGTGCTTCTACACCTGCATTCTAGCTGTTTGGGGTTTTAGGCTGGGTTTCTGTACAGCACTTCGAGATATTAGCTGATGTACGAAGGGCTATATAAAATAAACTTGATTGATTGATTTATGATGGCTTTATGCTGGCTTTATGCTGGCGTTATGCTGGCGTTATGATGGCGTTATGATGGCTTTATGCTGGCTTTATGATGGCTTTATGATGGCGTTATGCTGGCTTTATGATGGCTTTATGATGGCGTTATGATGGCGTTGTGCTGGCGTTGTGCTGGCGTTGTGCTGGCGTTGTGTTGGCTTTATGATGGGGGAAATGATTGTGTGAGCTAGGGACTGGACATAGTGAAGGTTATAGGTTTGAGGACTGGATATGTTGACGGTTATAGTTTTGAGGACTGGACAGAGTGAAGGTTATAGGTTTGAGGACTGGACAGAGTGAAGGTTATAGGTTTGAGGACTGGATATGTTGAAGGTTATAGTTTTGAGGACTGGACAGAGTGAAGGTTATAGGTTTGAGGACTGGACATAATGAAGGTTATAGGTCTAAGGACTGGATATACTTAAGGTTATATACGGTTATAGGTTTGAGGACTGGACATAATGAACGTTATAGGTTTGAGGACTGGACATATTGAAGGTTATAGGTCTAAGGACTGGATATACTTAAGGTTTTAGGTTTGACATAGCAGTGTCAACACATTATACAAGTCAAATGAAAAAGAAGTCAGTAAGTCATTGTAACTCTGTGTTTTGGTGATGTCTTTAAACCCTTACGCTCCTCTTGAGCGTCAAACATCAGCAGCAGCGACGGACGTTTAACCTGTTGGGGATGGGGGCGCTGTTTAGACTATTTATGCTAATTTGGCTAATTTTTTAAACGGCTTCCCACAAAATCCTTGATCGTACAATATGCATATTATTATTATTATTGGATAGAAAACAGTCTATAGTTTCTATAGGAGTTGAAATTTTGTCTCTAAGTGGAACAGAGCCCATTCTACAGCAATTTCCCTGACATGGAGTCAGATTTGAGAAATGTTGGCCACTCTTCTGAAGTCAGTTAAAAGGGCACTGTCGTTGCTATGACTATACGGACACTTCTTACGTCTTCCCCTGGATGCCTTTACGTGATGACGATTCCAACGGGGTCGATTGCGCGTTCACAGGCCCTACAAATGAAAAAACCCTGAAGCTAGTCATTCTTTGGGAGCTGCGTCATGAGCCTAGAGGACACCGGCGCGCACCTGTTCCAAGCGTTAGTTTAGCCTGTTATATTTCTCCGGTCATCTTTTCACTCGTTATAGGAGTTAAAAATATCATAAGGTGGTTAATTTAAAGCGTTTTATAGCAATTTATATCCGTTTAGTGCGATTTTGGGACATTTATTTTTGCAACGATGTGAAAAGTTGGGCACGCTTTTCAGTTCATCCCGAACGCAGTTGACATTTCCACATGGCAAGAGGACAGCTTTCCACCAAAAGACGATTTCTCCCAAGAAAGGATCCTTTGCCCAAGATACTGATGGAAGAACAGCTCAAGGTAGAACATTTTTATTATGATAAATCGTGTTTCTGTCGAAACATTTTAGTGGCTTAGGACGCCATGTTTTTTGACGTAGCTTCGCTTGGCGCAAACTGTATTGAAAAGTAAGGATAAATTAAAAAATGTAATAACGCAATTGTATTAAGAATTAAATTGTCTATCAATCCCTGTCCACCCTATATTTTTTAGTCACGTTTATGAGTATTTATGTATAAGAGTAGATCACTGTCTAAGTGGCGCAAGGACTTTTTCTTTACCAGCTTGTCTACATTTCACATTGTCTAACCATGATTTTGGTGGCTAAATATAAACATTTTCGATCAAACTGTATATGCATGTTGTAATGTGATGTTACAGGAGTGTCATCGGAAGAATTCTGAGAAGGTTAGTGAAAAAATTAATATCTTTTGGCGATGTTGACTTTTATCGCTCACTTTGGCTAGAATCAATGCTGGGCTGCTAATTGCTATGTGCTAAGCTAACATAACGATTTATTGTGTTTTCGCTGTAAGACACTTAGAAAATCTGAAATATTGTCTGTATTCACAGGATCTGTGTCTTTCGATTCGTGTATGCTGTGTATTTTTACGAAATGTTTGATGATTAGTAGTTAGGTAAACACGTTGCTCATTGTAATTATTCTAGTCCATTTGTGATGGTGGGTGCAATTGTAAACTATGCCATCTACCTGAAATATGCACTTTTTTCTAACAAAACCTATCCCATACCATAAATATGTTATCAGACTGTCATCTAATGAGTTTTTTTGTTGGTTAGGGGCTATAAATATCTTAGTTTAGCCGAATTGGTGATGGCTACTGGTGTTGGTGGACAAATAAAAGATGGTGGATTATGCTAATGTGTTTTTAGGTAATAGATGTACATCTTTACATATTGTGTCTTCCCTGTAAAACATTTTAAAAATCGGAAATGTTGACTGGATTCACAAGATCTGTGTCTTTCATTAGCTGTATTGGACTTTAATGTGTGAAAGTTAAATATTTTAAAAAAATATTTTTTTTGAATTTCGCGGCACTGGTTTTTCAGTGGGGGGGGGGGGTGTGCCGCTAGCGCCACGCTGATCCTAGACAGGTTAATGACTGTCTACCTGTTTCCGAAATGGACCCCTGTTCACCATGGGACCTGGTCAAGAGTAGTGCACTACGTAGGGAACAGGGTGCCATTTGGGATCCATGAAGACAGTCTTTTTAATAACATGGGAACGCTCAAACACTTCAAAGTGACCAAACGTTTAACCCAGAAGACAACGAGCGAGGCGGAGACAACGAGAGAGGCGGAGACAACAAGAGAGGCGGAGACAACGAGAGAGGCGGAGACAACGAGAGAGGCGGAGACAACGAGAGAGGCGGAGACAACGAGAGAGGCGGAGACAACGAGAGAGGCGGAGACAACAAGAGAGGCGGAGACAACGAGAGAGGCGGAGACAACGAGACAGGCGGAGGCAACGAGACAGGCGGAGACAACGAGAGAGGCGGAGACAACGAGACAGGCGGAGACAACGAGAGAGGCGGAGACAACGAGACAGGCGGAGACAACGAGAGAGGCGGAGACAACGAGAGAGGCGGAGACAACGAGAGAGGCGGAGACAACGAGAGAGGCGGAGACAACGAGAGAGGCGGAGACAACGAGAGAGGCGGAGACAACGAGAGAGGCGGAGACAACGAGAGAGGCGGAGACAACGAGGGAGGCGGAGACAACGAGAGAGGCGGAGACAACGAGAGAGGCGGAGACAACGAGAGAGGCGGAGACAACGAGAGAGGCGGAGACAACGTGAGAGGCGGAGACAACGAGAGAGGCGGAGACAACGAGAGAGGCGGAGACAACGAGAGAGGCGGAGACAACGAGAGAGGCGGAGACAACGAGAGAGGCGGAGGCAACGAGAGAGGCGGAGGCAACGAGAGAGGCGGAGGCAACGAGAGAGGCGGAGGCAACGAGAGAGGCGGAGGCAACGACAGAGGCGGAGACAACGAGAGAGGCGGAGACAACGAGAGAGGCGGAGACAACGAGAGAGGCGGAGACAACGAGGGAGGCGGAGACAACGAGACAGGCGGAGACAACGAGACAGGCGGAGACAACGAGAGAGGCGGAGGCAACGAGAGAGGCGGAGGCAACGAGAGAGGCGGAGGCAACGAGACAGGCGGAGGCAACGAGACAGGCGGAGGCAACGAGACAGGCGGAGACAACGAGAGAGGCGGAGACAACGAGAGAGGCGGAGGCAACGAGAGAGGCGGAGGCAACGAGACAGGCGGAGACAACGAGAGAGGCGGAGACAACGAGGGAGGCGGAGACAACGAGCGAGGCGGAGACAACGAGCGAGGCGGAGACAACGAGCGAGGCGGAGACAACGAGCGAGGCGGAGACAACGAGAGAGGCGGAGACAACGAGAGAGGCGGAGACAACGAGAGAGGCGGAGGCAACGAGAGAGGCGGAGGCAACGAGAGAGGCGGAGGCAACGAGAGAGGCGGAGGCAACGAGAGAGGCGGAGACAACGAGAGAGGCGGAGACAACGAGAGAGGCGGAGACAACGAGAGAGGCGGAGACAACGAGAGAGGCGGAGACAACGAGAGAGGCGGAGACAACGAGAGAGGCGGAGACAACGAGAGAGGCGGAGACAACGAGAGAGGCGGAGACAACGAGAGAGGCGGAGACAACGAGAGAGGCGGAGACAACGAGGGAGGCGGAGGCAACGAGAGAGGCGGAGACAACGAGGGAGGCGGAGGCAACGAGAGAGGCGGAGACAACGAGGGAGGCGGAGACAACGAGAGAGGCGGAGACAACGAGAGAGGCGGAGACAACGAGAGAGGCGGAGACAACGAGAGAGGCGGAGGCAACGAGAGAGGCGGAGGCAACGAGACAGGCGGAGACAACGAGAGAGGCGGAGACAACGAGAGAGGCGGAGACAACGAGGGAGGCGGAGGCAACGAGGGAGGCGGAGGCAACGAGAGAGGCGGAGGCAACGAGAGAGGCGGAGACAACGAGAGAGGCGGAGACAACGAGAGAGGCGGAGACAACGAGCGAGGCGGAGACAACGAGGGTTTCCAACGTAATACAGGCCACGTGTAAGTACAGGCCACCAAACGTTTAAACCAGAACTCACAGGGTATTTCCAACGCAATACAGGCCACGTGTAAGTACAGGCCACCAAACGTTTAAACCAGAACTCACAGGGTATTTCCAACGCAATACAGGCCACGTGTAAGTACAGGCCACCAAACGTTTAATCCAGAACTCACAGGGTATTTCCAACGCAATACAGCCCACGTGTTAGTACAGGCCACCAAACGTTTAACCCAGAACTCACAGGGTATTTCCAACGTAATACAGGCCACGTGTAAGTACAGGCCACCAAACGTTTAACCCAGAACTCACAGGGTATTTCCAACGTAATACAGGCCACGTGTAAGTACAGGCCACCAAACGTTTAATCCAGAACTCACAGGGTATTTCCAACGTAATACAGGCCACGTGTAAGTACAGGCCACCAAACGTTTAACCCAGAACTCACAGGGTATTTCCAACGTAATACAGGCCACGTGTAAGTACAGGCCACCAAACGTTTAATCCAGAACTCACAGGGTATTTCCAACGTAATACAGGCCACGTGTAAGTACAGGCCACCAAACGTTTAACCCAGAACTCACAGGGTATTTCCAACGTAATACAGGCCACGTGTAAGTACAGGCCACCAAACGTTTAACCCAAAACTCACAGGGTATTTCCAACGCAATACAGGCCACGTGTAAGTACAGGCCACCAAACGTTTAATCCAGAACTCACAGGGTATTTCCAACGTAATACAGGCCACGTGTAAGTACAGGCCACCAAACGTTTAACCCAGAACTCACAGGGTATTTCCAACGTAATACAGGCCACGTGTAAGTACAGGCCACCAAACGTTTAATCCAGAACTCACAGGGTATTTCCAACGTAATACAGGCCACGTGTAAGTACAGGCCACCAAACGTTTAACCCAGAACTCACAGGGTATTTCCAACGTAATACAGGCCACGTGTAAGTACAGGCCACCAAACGTTTAACCCAAAACTCACAGGGTATTTCCAACGCAATACAGGCCACGTGTAAGTACAGGCCACCAAACGTTTAACCCAGAACTCACAGGGTATTTCCAACGTAATACAGGCCACGTGTAAGTACAGGCCACCAAACGTTTAACCCAGAACTCACAGGGTATTTCCAACGTAATACAGGCCACGTGTAAGTACAGGCCACCAAATGTTTAACCCAGAACTCACAGGGTATTTCCAACGCAATACAGGCCACGTGTAAGGACAGGCCACCAAACGTTTAACCCAGAACTCACAGGGTATTTCCAACGCAATACAGGCCACGTGTAAGTACAGGCCACCAAACGTTTAACCCAGAACTCACAGGGTATTTCCAACGCAATACAGGCCACGTGTAAGTACAGGCCACCAAACGTTTAACCCAGAACTCACAGGGTATTTCCAACGCAATACAGGCCACGTGTAAGTACAGGCCACCAAACGTTTAACCCAGAACTCACAGGGTATTTCCAACGCAATACAGGCCACGTGTAAGTACAGGCCACCAAACGTTTAACCCAGAACTCACAGGGTATTTCCAACGTAGTACAGGCCACGTGTAAGTACAGGCCACCAAACGTTTAACCCAGAACTCACAGGGTATTTCCAACGCAATACAGGCCACGTGTAAGTACAGGCCACCAAACGTTTAACCCAGAACTCACAGGGTATTTCCAACGCAATACAGGCCACGTGTAAGTACAGGCCACCAAACGTTTAACCCAGAACTCACAGGGTATTTCCAACGCAATACAGGCCACGTGTAAGTACAGGCCACCAAACGTTTAACCCAGAACTCACAGGGTATTTCCAACGTAATACAGGCCACGTGTAAGTACAGGCCACCAAACGTTTAACCCAGAACTCACAGGGTATTTCCAACGTAATACAGGCCACGTGTAAGTACAGGCCACCAAACGTTTAACCCAGAACTCACAGGGTATTTCCAACGCAATACAGGCCACGTGTAAGTACAGGCCACCAAACGTTTAACCCAGAACTCACAGGGTATTTCCAACGCAATACAGGCCACGTGCGGACTAATTGAAAATGAACCTAATTATGGAAACTGCCATCTGAGATAATCAAGCACAGTTCTCTGTCCCAAATGATATTCTATTCCCTATGTAGTATACTTCTTCTGACTAGGTCCCTGTATGGGGAATAGGGTGTCATGTGGGACGTTGTCCAGATGTTCATCTGGAGCACCCAGCGCTACTACATTAATAAAGATGGAGTAGAAACACAAAGAGAACAACGAGCGAGGCGGAGACAACGAGCGAGGCGGAGACAACGAGCGAGGCGGAGACAACGAGCGAGGCGGAGACAACGAGCGAGGCGGAGACAACGAGCGAGGCGGAGACAACGAGCGAGGCGGAGACAACGAGCGAGGCGGAGACAACGAGAGAGGCGGAGACAACGAGCGAGGCGGAGGCAACGAGCGAGGCGGAGACAACGAGCGAGGCGGAGACAACGAGAGAGGCGGAGACAACGAGAGAGGCGGAGACAACGAGCGAGGCGGAGACAACGAGCGAGGCGGAGACAACGAGAGAGGCGGAGACAACGAGAGAGGCGGAGACATAGGGGTTATTCAAATAACTACTCAAGGAAATGGGGACTCTCTCCTTTGGCAAATGTCTTTGTTCATTTTTAACATTTTCTTTTAGAAATGAGAAGAGTTCGATTTTTTCGTTTTGTTTTTTTTGGAGGTTTTCCCAGACAATTTTAATGTAATTAAGTATTTGCATAACCTCTGTGACACCTATTAATTTAGGCAGGTTGGATGCCCCACCTCCTACATAGTCGTCCTTAAAGTCCATGCATGTATGATCACACATTGGGTCTATGATACCGTAGAATTTAAAGAAAGATATGATCTCATAATTCTGAAATATATTAATAAATTAGCATAATAGCTGAGGATGATTCTTGACTGTGGAATAGATTAAATTGTATATTGTCTTACATCGTCGTGGCATGTTGGATTTATTAGTTTGTTCTTGTGGTAATGACTGATTTAATATTTTGCCTGTTCTTGTTATTTATAATGGATAAATATGACATTGCCCTTTCACCTATAGGTCTAAGGTGATTGTAGGCTCTCTCTAATAGGATGTAATTGTATTATTTTTTTATTTTATTTAACCTTTATTTAACCAGGAAGGGCTCATTGAGATTTAAAATCTCTTTTTCAAGAGCGTCCTGGCCAAGATAGGCAGCACCAAGTCATTACACAATTACAGACAGACAACATGAAAAACTACAAGTAATCTAGTAAAAACCATAGAATTCACAAGAGTATAACAATATCAAAAACAGCAAATTAAAAACATTGACAGGTCAGGGAATCAGCCTCAAAATCCTTCATCAGTGATTTAAAAACACCAATCGGGACAAGTTCTTCCAGTTTAAAATTATTTTGTAAGGTGTTCCAAGACGATGGCGCAGAGTACATAAAAGCCCTTTTACCAAATTCAGTTCGGACATTTGGAACAGTTAGCAGGATAAAGTCCAGTGAACGAAGAGAGTACCCACCACATTTCTGAACAATAAAAATGCCCAAATAAAAAGGTAGTAAACCCAAAATGGCTTTATAAATAAAAGTATACCAGTGACTGAGCCTACGCGTGACTAGAGAAGGCCAGCCAACCCTGGTATACAAAGTGCAGTGGTGCGTAAGGGTTTTGCAGTTTAAAATAAATCTCAAAGTGCCATGGTAAAGAGTGTCAATTGATCTCAAACACTGAGCGGAAGCATTCATATATAAAATATCCCCACAGTCTAGTAAAGGCATAAATGTAGCTGATACTAGCCTCCTTCTGGCTTCAAAAGAAAAACAGGCCTTATTCCTAAAATAAAAACCATAGAATTAATAGCCTTCCAAAACTTTCTAGGGTCATTCAGGTTATCAGTGGTAACAGACATAAAATATTCAGACTTGGCCTTCCTGAGAAGAAAAGAAGACTTGTTTCAATTTCAGCTTTAATTTTTTTGTAAGTTGTTGAATATGCAATTTAAAAGAGAGGCCATCATTAGAATTCCAAGATATTTCTATGAGGTTACAACCTCAATCTCCTTGCCCTGACAGGTAGTAATAGGTGAAATGTTCAGAGGTCTATTTCTTGCATTGGAAAACACCATTAGTTTAGTTATGTCAGTATTGAGGATAAGCTTCAATTGACACAAGGTATGTTGAACAGTATAAAAAGCAGTTTGCAAGTTCTGGAAAGCTTTTGTAAGAGACGAGGCACAAGAGTAAATAACAGTATCATCAGCATAAAAATGAAGTTGTGCATTTTGGACATTTTTGTCTAAATCATTTATATAAATAGTGAATAAGAGAGGACCAAGTACAGAGCCTTGGGGCACACCATTCAGGACAGACAATTTAACAGATAGCAAACCATGCAATTGCATGCTCCGAAAGACCTACACTCAACAAGCTCTGCCTTAGTATATAGCATGATCAACTGTATCAAAAGCCTTAGAGAGATCAATAAAAAGCGAGACACAGTGCTGTTTTTTGTCAAGGGCTTCAGTGATATCATTTAAAACCTTCATGGCTGCTGTAATTGTGCTATGCTTCTTCCTGAAGCCCGATTGTTACATTGAGAAAATAGAGCTAGTAAATAAAAACTCTTTTAGCTGTTCACTTACAAGGGTTTCAAGTATTTTCACCAGGGGTGATAGCTTTGAAATTGGCTTATAATTATTTAAAAGAGTTGTATCTCCCCCTTTTAAAAGTGGTAGGACAAATGCTGATTTCCAGATCTTTGGAATTTCATTACATTCCAGGGTTAGATTGAACAGATATGTAAGTGGTTCAGCTATGAAATCATCTGCCAGATTTAAAAAGCAGGGATCCAAAAGATCAGGATCTGCAGGCTTTCTTTGATCTAAGGATTTCAGGGCTTTATGTAACACCTGCACTGAGAATGGCAGAAAGCTAAACGTTTGACCAGCTCTCACTGGTTCATCCACACAGGGTTGTACAGAGACAGAGGACACTGGTTCATCCACACAGGGTTGTACAGAGACAGAGGACACTGGTTCATCCACACAGGGTTGTACAGAGACAGAGGACACTGGTTCATCCACACAGGGTCTGTACAGAGACAGAGGACACTGGTTCATCCACACAGGGTTGTACAGAGACAGAGGACACTGGTTCATCCACACAGGGTTGTACAGAGACAGAGGACACTGGTTCATCCACACAGGGTTGTACAGAGACAGAGGACACTGGTTCATCCACACAGGGTTGTACAGAGACAGAGGACACTGGTTCATCCACACAGGGTTGTACAGAGACAGAGGACACTGGTTCATCCACACAGGGTTGTACAGAGGACACTGGTTCATCCACACAGGGTTATACAGAGACAGAGGACACTGGTTCATCCACACAGGGTTATACAGAGACAGAGGACACTGGTTCATCCACACAGGGTCTGTACAGAGACAGAGGACACTGGTTCATCCACACAGGGTTGTACAGAGACAGAGGACACTGGTTCATCCACACAGGGTTGTACAGAGACAGAGGACACTGGTTCATCCACACAGGGTTGTACAGAGACAGAGGACACTGGTTCATCCACACAGGGTTGTACAGAGACAGAGGACACTGGTTCATCCACACAGGGTTGTACAGAGACAGAGGACACTGGTTCATCCACACAGGGTTGTACAGAGACAGAGGACACTGGTTCATCCACACAGGGTTGTACAGAGACAGAGGACACTGGTTCATCCACACAGGGTTGTACAGAGACAGAGGACACTGGTTCATCCACACAGGGTTGTACAGAGGACACTGGTTCATCCACACAGGGTTATACAGAGACAGAGGACACTGGTTCATCCACACAGGGTTGTACAGAGACAGAGGACACTGGTTCATCCACACAGGGTCTGTACAGAGACAGAGGACCCTGGTTCATCCACACAGGGTTGTACAGAGACAGAGGACACTGGTTCATCCACACAGGGTTGTACAGAGACAGAAGACACTGGTTCCCCCACACAGGGTTGTACAGAGACAAAGGACACTGAATCAAACAGCCTACCAGATGATACAAAGTGCTCATTGCAACAATTCAGCATTTCAGTTTTGTCATACATAGCAACAGAGTCCTTCAAAACACATGACGGTAATTCATTAACATTACTGTTACCAGACATAGACTTAATAGCATTCCAAAACTGTCTAGAATCATTCAGGTTATCCGTGGTAACAGACATAAAATATTCAGACTTCCTGAGAAGAAAATAACACTTGTTTCTTAACTGCCTAAAAATAAGCCAATCAGCATCGGAACATGATTTCCTTGCTTTAGCCCAGGCTAGATTACGGTCGTGAATTATACAAGACAGTTCAGAAGAAAACCATGGATTATCCCGCCCTTTAACCCTGAACCTGCGGAATGGGGCATGTTTGTTTACTACTTGGGGAAAAAACCATCATTAAAGAATTTCCAGGCAGTTTCCACATCAGGGATAAGCTCAATCTGCTCCAGTCAAAATAAAACAAATCATGAAAGAGAGCCTGCTCATTAAAACACTTCAAATTTCTCTTACGAATAAAACGTAGATTTGTCTTTGGGAACCTTAGTATTTCTAACAGCAACAACAGCACAATGGTCACTTAACATTCACACTTGGTGCTGTGGGACTCTGAGCAGTGATCACCGGCTAAGCTTTGTACAGCATTATTCTAATCTGCTTTTAGCTTCCATTGTCCTTTATCGTACCCATTACTCATTCATATATCTTTATGTACATATTCTTTATCCCTTTACACTTGCGTGTATAAGGTAGTAGTTGTGGAATTGTTAGGTTAGATTACTTGTTGTTATTACTGCATTGTCGGGAACTAGAAGCACAAGCATTTCACTACACTCTCATTAACATCTGCTAACCATGTGTATGTGACTAATACAATTTGATTTGATTTATCTTCATCTGCCCAGATGTTACCAGGCCTTTATTTACATGGTTTAGCTTTACAACAGGGAACCTCATCCCCCTAGCCTCGACAACAGGGAACCTCAATCCCCTAGCTTCGACAACAGGGAACCTCATCCCCCTAGCCTCGACAACAGGGAACCTCATCCCCCTAGCTTCGACAACAGGGAACCTCATCCCCCTAGCTTCGACAACAGGGAACCTCATCCCCCTAGCTTCGACAACAGGGAACCTCATCCCCCTAGCTTCGACAACAGGGAACCTCATCCCCTAGCTTCGACAACAGGGAACCTCATCCCCCTAGCTTCGACAACAAGGAACCTCCTCCCCCTAGCTTCGACAGCAGGGAACCTCATCCCCCTAGCTTCAACAGGGAACCTCATCCCCCTAGCTTCGACAACAGGGAACCTCATCCCCCTAGCTACGACAACAAGGAACCTCATCCCCCTAGCCTCGACAACAAGGAACCTCATCCCCCTTGCTTAAACAGGGAACCTCATCCCCCTAGCTTCAACAGCAAGGAACCTCATCCCCCTAGCTTCAACAGGGAACCTCATCCCCCTAGCTTCAACAACAAGGAAACCTCATCCCCCTAGCTTCAACAGGGAACCTCATCCTCCTAGCTTCGACAGCAGGGAACCTCATCCCCCTAGCTTTACAACAGGGAACCTCATCCCCCTAGCTTCGACAGCAGGGAACCTCATCCCCCTAGCTTCAACAACAAGGAAACCTCATCCCCCTAGCTTCGACAACAGGGAACCTCATCCCCCTAGCTTCAACAGGGAACCTCATCCCCCTAGCTTCGACAACAGGGAACCTCATCCCCCTAGCTTCAACAGGGAACCTCATCCCCCTAGCCTCGACAACAAGGAACCTCATCCCCCTAGCTTCAACATCAGGGAACCTCATCCCCCTAGCTTCGACAACAGGGAACCTCATCCCCCTAGCTTCAACAGGTAACCTCATCCCCCTAGCTTCAACAGGGAACCTCATCCCCCTAGCTTCGACAACAGGGAACCACATCCCCCTAGCTTCGACAACAAGGAACCTCATCCCCCTAGCTTTGACAACAGGGAACCTCATCCCCCTAGCTTCGACAACAGGGAACCTCGTCCTCCTAGCTTCAACAGGGAACCTCGTCCTCCTAGCTTCGACAACAGGGAACCTCATCCCCCTAGCTTCGACAACAGGGAACCTCGTCCTCCTAGCTTTGACAACAGGGAACCTCGTCCTCCTAGCTTTGACAACAGGGAACCTCGTCCTCCTAGCTTCGACAACAGGGAACCTCATCCCCCTAGCTTCGACAACAGGGAACCTCGTCCTCCTAGGTTTGACAACAGGGAACCTCATCCCCCTAGCTTCGACAGCAGGGAATCTCATCCCCCTAGCTTCGACAACAGGGAACCTCATCCTCCTAGCTTTGACAACAGGGAACCTCATCCCCCTAGCTTCGACAACAGGGAACCTCGTCCTCCTAGCTTTGACAACAGGGAACCTCGTCCTCCTAGCTTTGACAACAGGGAACCTCGTCCTCCTAGCTTCGACAACAGGGAACCTCATCCCCCTAGCTCCGACAACAGGGAACCTCGTCCTCCTAGGTTTGACAACAGGGAACCTCATCCCCCTAGCTTCGACAGCAGGGAATCTCATCCCCCTAGCTTCGACAACAGGGAACCTCATCCTCCTAGCTTTGACAACAGGGAACCTCATCCCCCTAGCTTCGACAACGAGGTGGAAGGAGGTGGTTACTAGCCTGGCTCCACAGGACAGACAATTTAACAGACATAAGCCCATCAAATTGAGTGCACTGAGTTCTATCAGACAGATAGTTAGCAAACCATGCAACTGCATGCTCCGAAAGACCTACACTCAACAATCTCTGCCTTAGTATAGCATGATCAACTGTATCAAAAGCCTTAGAGAGATCAATAAAAAGCGAGACACAGTGCTGTTTTTGGTCAAGGGCTTCAGTGATATCATTTAAAACCTTCATGGCTGCTGTAATTGTGCTCTGCTTCTTCCTGAAGCCCGATTGGTACATTGAGAAAATAGAGCTAGTAAATAAAAACTCTTTTAGCTGTTCACTTACAAGGGTTTCAAGTATTTTCACCAGGGGTGACAGCTTTGAGATTGGCCTATAATTATTTTAAAAAGTTGGATCTCCCCCTTTTAAAAGTGGTAGGACAAATGCTGATTTCCAGATCTTTGGAATTTCATTACATTCCAGGGTTAGATTGAACAGATATGTAAGTGGTTCAGCTATGAAATCAGCTGCCAGATTTATAAAGATTTAAAAAGCAGGGATCCAAAAGATCAGGACCTGCAGGCTTTCTTTGATCTAAGGATTTCAGGGCTTTATGTACCACCTGCACTGAGAATGGCAGAAAGCTAAAAGTTTGACCAGCTCTCACTGGTTCATCCACACAGGGATGTACAGAGACAGAGGACACTGATTCATCCACACAGGGTTGTACAGAGACAGAGGACACTGGTTCATCCACACAGGGTTGGACAGAGACAGAGGACACTGGTTCATCCACACAGGGTTGTACAGAGACAGAGGACACTGGTTCATCCACACAGGGTTGTACAGAGACAGAGGACACTGGTTCATCCACACAGGGTTGTACAGAGACAGAGGACACTGGTTCATCCACACAGGGTTGTACAGTGACAAAGGACACTGAATCAAACAGCCTACCAGATGATACAAAGTGCTCATTGAAACAATTCAGCATTTTAGTTTTGTCATATATAGCAACAGAGTCCTTCAAAACACATGACGGTAATTCATTAACATTACTGTTACCAGACATAGACTTAATAGCATTCCAAAACTGTCTAGAATCATTCAGGTTATCCGTGGTAACAGACATAAAATATTCAGACTTCCTGAGAAGAAAATAACACTTGTTTCTTAACTGCCTAAAAATAAGCCAATCAGCATCGGAACATGATTTCCTTGCTTTAGCCCAGGCTAGATTACGGTCGTGAATAATACAAGACAGTTCAGAAGAAAACCATGGATTATCCCGCCCTTTAACCCTGAACCTGCGGAATGGGGCATGTTTGTTTACTACTTGGGGAAAAAACCATCATTAAAGAATTTCCAGGCAGTTTCCACATCAGGGATAAGCTCAATCTGCTCCAGTCAAAATAAAACAAATCATGAAAGAGAGCCTGCTCATTAAAACACTTCAAATTTCTCTTACGAATAAAACGTAGATTTGTCTTTGGGAACCTTAGTATTTCTAACAGCAACAACAGCACAATGGTCACTTAACATTCACACTTGGTGCTGTGGGACTCTGAGCAGTGATCACCGGCTAAGCTTTGTACAGCATTATTCTAATCTGCTTTTAGCTTCCATTGTCCTTTATCGTACCCATTACTCATTCATATATCTTTATGTACATATTCTTTATCCCTTTACACTTGCGTGTATAAGGTAGTAGTTGTGGAATTGTTAGGTTAAATTACTTGTTGTTATTACTGCATTGTAGGGAACTAGAAGCACAAGCATTTCACTACACTCTCATTAACATCTGCTAACCATGTGTATGTGACTAATACAATTTGATTTGATTTATCTTCATCTGCCCAGATGTTACCAGGCCTTTATTTACATGGTTTAGCTTTACAACAGGGAACCTCATCCCCCTAGCCTCGACAACAGGGAACCTCAATCCCCTAGCTTCGACAACAGGGAACCTCATCCCCCTAGCCTCGACAACAAGGAACCTCATCCCCCTTGCTTAAACAGGGAACCTCATCCCCCTAGCTTCAACAGCAAGGAACCTCATCCCCCTAGCTTCAACAGGGAACCTCATCCCCCTAGCTTCAACAACAAGGAAACCTCATCCCCCTAGCTTCAACAGGGAACCTCATCCTCCTAGCTTCGACAGCAGGGAACCTCATCCCCCTAGCTTTACAACAGGGAACCTCATCCCCCTAGCTTCGACAGCAGGGAACCTCATCCCCCTAGCTTCAACAACAAGGAAACCTCATCCCCCTAGCTTCGACAACAGGGAACCTCATCCCCCTAGCTTCAACAGGGAACCTCATCCCCCTAGCTTCGACAACAGGGAACCTCATCCCCCTAGCTTCAACAGGGAACCTCATCCCCCTAGCCTCGACAACAAGGAACCTCATCCCCCTAGCTTCAACATCAGGGAACCTCATCCCCCTAGCTTCGACAACAGGGAACCTCATCCCCCTAGCTTCAACAGGTAACCTCATCCCCCTAGCTTCAACAGGGAACCTCATCCCCCTAGCTTCGACAACAGGGAACCACATCCCCCTAGCTTCGACAACAAGGAACCTCATCCCCCTAGCTTTGACAACAGGGAACCTCATCCCCCTAGCTTCGACAACAGGGAACCTCGTCCTCCTAGCTTCAACAGGGAACCTCGTCCTCCTAGCTTCGACAACAGGGAACCTCATCCCCCTAGCTTCGACAACAGGGAACCTCGTCCTCCTAGCTTTGACAACAGGGAACCTCGTCCTCCTAGCTTTGACAACAGGGAACCTCGTCCTCCTAGCTTCGACAACAGGGAACCTCATCCCCCTAGCTTCGACAACAGGGAACCTCGTCCTCCTAGGTTTGACAACAGGGAACCTCATCCCCCTAGCTTCGACAGCAGGGAATCTCATCCCCCTAGCTTCGACAACAGGGAACCTCATCCTCCTAGCTTTGACAACAGGGAACCTCATCCCCCTAGCTTCGACAACAGGGAACCTCGTCCTCCTAGCTTTGACAACAGGGAACCTCGTCCTCCTAGCTTTGACAACAGGGAACCTCGTCCTCCTAGCTTCGACAACAGGGAACCTCATCCCCCTAGCTCCGACAACAGGGAACCTCGTCCTCCTAGGTTTGACAACAGGGAACCTCATCCCCCTAGCTTCGACAGCAGGGAATCTCATCCCCCTAGCTTCGACAACAGGGAACCTCATCCTCCTAGCTTTGACAACAGGGAACCTCATCCCCCTAGCTTCGACAACGAGGTGGAAGGAGGTGGTTACTAGCCTGGCTCCACATGACAGACAATTTAACAGACATAAGCCCATCAAATTGAGTGCACTGAGTTCTATCAGACAGATAGTTAGCAAACCATGCAACTGCATGCTCCGAAAGACCTACACTCAACAATCTCTGCCTTAGTATAGCATGATCAACTGTATCAAAAGCCTTAGAGAGATCAATAAAAAGCGAGACACAGTGCTGTTTTTGGTCAAGGGCTTCAGTGATATCATTTAAAACCTTCATGGCTGCTGTAATTGTGCTCTGCTTCTTCCTGAAGCCCGATTGGTACATTGAGAAAATAGAGCTAGTAAATAAAAACTCTTTTAGCTGTTCACTTACAAGGGTTTCAAGTATTTTCACCAGGGGTGACAGCTTTGAGATTGGCCTATAATTATTTTAAAAAGTTGGATCTCCCCCTTTTAAAAGTGGTAGGACAAATGCTGATTTCCAGATCTTTGGAATTTCATTACATTCCAGGGTTAGATTGAACAGATATGTAAGTGGTTCAGCTATGAAATCAGCTGCCAGATTTATAAAGATTTAAAAAGCAGGGATCCAAAAGATCAGGACCTGCAGGCTTTCTTTGATCTAAGGATTTCAGGGCTTTATGTACCACCTGCACTGAGAATGGCAGAAAGCTAAAAGTTTGACCAGCTCTCACTGGTTCATCCACACAGGGATGTACAGAGACAGAGGACACTGATTCATCCACACAGGGTTGTACAGAGACAGAGGACACTGGTTCATCCACACAGGGTTGGACAGAGACAGAGGACACTGGTTCATCCACACAGGGTTGTACAGAGACAGAGGACACTGGTTCATCCACACAGGGTTGTACAGAGACAGAGGACACTGGTTCATCCACACAGGGTTGTACAGAGACAGAGGACACTGGTTCATCCACACAGGGTTGTACAGTGACAAAGGACACTGAATCAAACAGCCTACCAGATGATACAAAGTGCTCATTGAAACAATTCAGCATTTTAGTTTTGTCATATATAGCAACAGAGTCCTTCAAAACACATGACGGTAATTCATTAACATTACTGTTACCAGACATAGACTTAATAGCATTCCAAAACTGTCTAGAATCATTCAGGTTATCCGTGGTAACAGACATAAAATATTCAGACTTCCTGAGAAGAAAATAACACTTGTTTCTTAACTGCCTAAAAATAAGCCAATCAGCATCGGAACATGATTTCCTTGCTTTAGCCCAGGCTAGATTACGGTCGTGAATAATACAAGACAGTTCAGAAGAAAACCATGGATTATCCCGCCCTTTAACCCTGAACCTGCGGAATGGGGCATGTTTGTTTACTACTTGGGGAAAAAACCATCATTAAAGAATTTCCAGGCAGTTTCCACATCAGGGATAAGCTCAATCTGCTCCAGTCAAAATAAAACAAATCATGAAAGAGAGCCTGCTCATTAAAACACTTCAAATTTCTCTTACGAATAAAACGTAGATTTGTCTTTGGGAACCTTAGTATTTCTAACAGCAACAACAGCACAATGGTCACTTAACATTCACACTTGGTGCTGTGGGACTCTGAGCAGTGATCACCGGCTAAGCTTTGTACAGCATTATTCTAATCTGCTTTTAGCTTCCATTGTCCTTTATCGTACCCATTACTCATTCATATATCTTTATGTACATATTCTTTATCCCTTTACACTTGCGTGTATAAGGTAGTAGTTGTGGAATTGTTAGGTTAAATTACTTGTTGTTATTACTGCATTGTAGGGAACTAGAAGCACAAGCATTTCACTACACTCTCATTAACATCTGCTAACCATGTGTATGTGACTAATACAATTTGATTTGATTTATCTTCATCTGCCCAGATGTTACCAGGCCTTTATTTACATGGTTTAGCTTTACAACAGGGAACCTCATCCCCCTAGCCTCGACAACAGGGAACCTCAATCCCCTAGCTTCGACAACAGGGAACCTCATCCCCCTAGCCTCGACAACAGGGAACCTCATCCCCCTAGCTTCGACAACAGGGAACCTCATCCCCCTAGCTTCGACAACAGGGAACCTCATCCCCCTAGCTTCGACAACAGGGAACCTCATCCCCCTAACTTCGACAACAGGGAACCTCATCCCCCTAGCTTCGACAACAGGGCACCTCATCCCCCTAGCTTCGACAACAGGGAACCTCATCCCCCTAGCTTCAACAGGGAACCTCATCCCCCTAGCTTCGACAACAGGGAACCTCATCCCCCTAGCTTCGACAACAGGGAACCTCATCCACCTAGCTTCGACAACAGGGAACCTCATCCCCCTAGCTTCGACAACAGGGAACCTCATCCCCCTAGCTTCGACAACAGGGAACCTCATCCCCCTAGCTTCAACCACAAGAAACCTAATCCCCCTAGCTTCAACAACAGGGAACCTCATCCCCCTAGCTTCGACAACAGGGAACCTCATCCCCCTAGCTTCGACAACAGGGAACCTCATCCCCCTAGTTTCGACAGAAGGGAACCTCATCCCCCTAGCTTCGACAACAGGGAACCTCATCCCCCTAGCTACGACAACAGGGAACCTCATCCCCCTAGCTTCAACAGGGAACCTCATCCCCCTAGCCTCGACAACAAGGAACCTCATCCCCCTAGCTTCGACAACAGGGAACCTCATCCCCCTAGCTTCGACAACAAGGAACCTCATCCCCCTAGCTTCGACAACAGGGAACCTCATCCCCCTAGCCTCGACAACAGGGAACCTCATCCCCCTAGCTTCGACAACAGGGAACCTCATCCCCCTAGCTTCGACAACAGGGAACCGCATCCCCTTAGCTTCAACATCAGGTAACCTCATCCCCCTTCCTGCAACAGTAGGGAACCTCACCCCTCACCTTCAATTCCATAATCTCAGCCTCTATTCTGACTCTACGGCCGGCTTAGGTCTGACTCTACAGCCGTCTTAGATTTCAATGCATCTGGCTCCAGTTGAATAGGTCTTACTGCGTCTGGCTCCAGTTGAATAGGTCTCACTGCGTCTGGCTCCAGTTGAATAGGTCTCACTGCGTCTGGCTCCAGTTGAATAGGTCTTACTGCGTCTGGCTCCAGTTGAATAGGTCTCACTGCGTCTGGCTCCAGTTAAATTGGTCTCACTGCGTCTGGCTCCAGTTGAATTGTTCTCACTGCGTCTGGCTCCAGTTGAATAGGTCTCACTGCATCTGGCTCCAGTTGAATAGGTCTCACTGCGTCTGGCTCCAGTTGAATAGGTCTCACTGCATCTGGCTCCAGTTGAATAGGTCTCACTGCGTCTGGCTCCAGTTGAATAGGTCTCACTGCGTCTGGCTCCAGTTGAATAGGTCTCACTGCGTCTGGCTCCAGTTGAATAGGTCTTACTGCGTCTGGCTCCAGGTGAATAGGTCTCACTACATCTGGCTCCAGTTGAATAGGTCTCACTGTGTCCGGCTCCAGTTGAATAGTTCTTATTGCATCTGGCTCCAGTTGAATAGGTCTCACTGCGTCTGGCTCCAGGTGAATAGGTCTCACTTCATCTGGCTCCAGTTGAATAGGTCTCTCTGTGTCCGGCTCCAGTTGAATAGGTCTCTCTGTGTCCTGCTCCAGTTGAATAGGTCTCTCTGTGTCCGGCTCCAGTTGAATAGGTCTCTCTGTGTCCGGCTCCAGTTGAATAGGTCTCTCTGTGTCCGGCTCCAGTTGAATAGGTCTCTCTGTGTCCGGCTCCAGTTGAATAGGTCTCACTGTGTCCGGCTCCAGTTGAATAGGTCTCTCTGTGTCCGGCTCCAGTTGAATAGGTCTCTCTGTGTCCGGCTCCAGTTGAATAGGTCTTACTGCGTCTGGCTCCAGGTGAATAGGTCTCACTACATCTGGCTCCAGTTGAATAGGTCTCTCTGTGTCCGGCTCCAGTTGAATAGGTCTTACTGCGTCTGGCTCCAGTTGAATAGGTCTTACTGCGTCTGGCTCCAGGTGAATAGGTCTCACTACATCTGGCTCCAGTTGAATAGGTCTCACTGCGTCTGGCTCCAGGTGAATAGGTCTCACTACATCTGGCTCCAGTTGAATAGGTCTCACTGCGTCTGGCTCCAGTTAAATTGGTCTCACTGCATCTGGCTCCAGTTGAATAGTTCTTATTGCATCTGGCTCCAGTTTAACCAATGTACAACTAGTGACTCATGGCCCGTCATCTCTAACTTCATGCATTGGAGAAATCCAGGAGATGCTCATCATGAAAAGAAATCATGCCAACAGTTTTATCTGAGAGCATGATACAGTATGTATGCAGTACCTCCCAAAGTCCAGCAGCACGTCCACCTTCCTGGCTGACAGCTACACATTTCAGAAAACAAACAATGACGAGGGTTTTACATGTCAAATTGAAAAATCATATCAAAGATGCAGTAGAATAGTATAGAAAACAGTACATACATTTAAGATGAGTTCGTGATTTTTGTTTTGAATGCTACCATCTAGATCACGCAAAGCTCCTGCAACATCTGTCTGACATTGTACAATTGCCATCACATTGTACTGTGTCCCAGGTTACTAGCCTGGCTCCACATCTCCACCACAGGAAGGAGGTGGTTACTAGCCTGGCTGCACAGCTCCACCACAGGAAGGAGGAGGTTACTAGCCTGGCTCCACCACAGGAAGAAGGTAGAGGGTGATGGTTACTAGCCTGGCTCCATCAATTCAATTCAATTTTAATTTTATTTTTTATATAGCCCTTCGTACATCAGATAATATCTCGAAGTGCTGTACAGAAACCCAGCCTAAAACCCCAAACAGCTAGAATGCAGGTGTAGAAGCATGGTGGCTAGGAAAAACTCCCTAGAAAGGCCAAAACCTAGGAAGAAACCTAGAGAGGAACCAGGCTATGAGGGGTGGCCAGTCCTCTTCTGGCTGTGCCGGGTGGAGATTATAACAGAACTATGAACTAACTATCAGAACTAACTATCAAAAATGTTCATAAGTGACAAGCATGGTCAAATAATAATCATGAATAATTTTCAGTTGGCTTTTCATAGCTGATCATTAAGAGTTGAAAAACAACAGGTCTGGGACAGGTGGCGGTTCCATAACCGCAGGCAGAACAGCTGAAACTGGAATAGCAGCAAGGCCAGGCGGACTGGGGACAGCAAGGAGTCACCACGGGCGGCAGTCCCGACGCATGGTCCTAGGGCCCAGGTCCTCCGAGAGAAAGAAAGAGAGAAGGAGAAAATTAGAGAGAGCCAAGATTTTCAAAATGTTCATAAATGACAAGCATGGTCAAATAATAATCAGGAATAAATCTCAGTTGGCTTTCATAGCCGATCATTAAGAGTTGAAAACAGCAGGTCTGGGACAGGTAGGGGTTCCATAACCGCAGGCAGAAGAGTTGAAACTGGAATAGCAGCAAGGCCAGGCGGACTGGGGGCAGCAAGGAGTCACCACGGCCGGTAGTCCCGACGTATGGTCCTAGGGCTCAGGTCCTCCGAGAGAAAGAGAGAAGGAGAAAATTAGAGAGAGCCAAGATTTTCAAAATGTTCATAAATGACAAGCATGGTCAAATAATAATCAGGAATAAATCTCAGTTGGCTTTTCATAGCCGATCATTAAGAGTTGAAAACAGCAGGTCTGGGACAGGTAGGGGTTTCGTAACCGCAGGCAGAAACAGTTGAAACTGGAATAGCAGCAAGGCCGGGCGGACTGGGGACAGCAAGGTGTCAGCATGCCCGGTAGTCCTGACGTATGGTCCTAGGGCTCAGGTTCTCAGAGAGAAAGAGAGAACGAGAGAATTAGAGAGAGCATACTTAAATTCACACAGGACACTGGATAAGACAGGAGAAGTACTCCAGGTATAACCAACTGACCCTAGCCCCCCGACACATAAACTACTGCAGCATAAATACTGGAGGCTGAGACAGGAGCGGTCAGGAGACACTGTGGCCCCATCCGAAGAAACCCCCGGACAGGGCCAAACAGGAAGGATATAACCCCACCCACTCTGCCAAAGCACAGCCCCCACACCACTAGAGGGATATCCTCAACCACCAACTTACAATCCTGAGACAGGGCCGAGTATAGCCCACAAAGGTCTCCACCACAGCACAACCAAGGGGGGGGCGCCAACCCAGACAGGAAGTTCACGTCAGTAACTCAACCCACTAAAGTGACGCACCCCTCCTAGGGACGGCATGAAAGAGCACCAGCAAGCCAGTGACTCAGCCCCAGTAACAGGGTTAGAGGCAGAGAATCCCAGTGGAGAGAGGGGAACCGGCCCTGGAGAGACAGCAAGGGCGGTTCGTTGCTCCAGAGCCTTTCCGTTCACCTTCACACTCCTGGGCCAGACTACACCTGATGGTTACTAGCCTGGCTCCACAGCTCCACCACAGAAAGGAGGTAGAGGGTGATGGTTACTAGCCTGGCTCCATCACAGGAAGAAGGTAGAGGGTGATGGTTACTAGCCTGGTTCCATCACAGGAAGAAGGTAGAGGGTGATGGTTACTAGCCTGGCTCCACAGCTCCATCACAGGAAGAAGGTAGAGGGTGATGGTTACTAGCCTGGCTCCACCACAGGAAGAAGGTAGAGGGTGATGGTTACTAGCCTGGCTCCACAGCTCCACCACAGGAAGAAGGTAGAGGTGTGTGGTTACTAGCCTGGCTCCATCACAGGAAGAAGGTAGAGGGTGATGGTTACTAGCCTGGCTCCACCACAGGAAGGAGGTAGAGGGTGATGGTTACTAGCCTGGCTCCACCACAGGAAGGAGGTAGAGGGTGATGGTTACTAGCCTGGCTCCACCACAGGAAGAAGGTAGAGGGTGGTGGTTACTAGCCTGGCTCCACCACAGGAAGAAGGTAGAGGGTGATGGTTACTAGCCTGGCTCCACCACAGGAAGGAGGTAGAGGGTGATGGTTACTAGCCTGGCTCCACCACAGGAAGAAGGCAGAGGGTGATGGTTACTAGCCTGGCTCCATCACAGGAAGAAGGTAGAGGGTGATGGTTACTAGCCTGGCTCCATCACAGGAAGAAGGTAGAGGGTGATGGTTACTAGCCTGGCTCCATCACAGGAAGAAGGTAGAGGGTGATGGTTACTAGCCTGGCTCCATCACAGGAAGAAGGTAGAGGGTGATGGTTACTAGCCTGGCTCCATCACAGGAAGAAGGTAGAGGGTGATGGTTACTAGCCTGGCTCCATCACAGGAAGAAGGTAGAGGGTGATGGTTACTAGCCTGGCTCCACCACAGGAAGAAGGTAGAGGGTGATGGTTACTAGCCTGGCTCCACAGCTCCACCACAGGAAGAAGGTAGAGGGTGATGGTTACTAGCCTGGCTCCATCACAGGAAGAAGGTAGAGGGTGATGGTTACTAGCCTGGCTCCATCACAGGAAGAAGGTAGAGGGTGATGGTTACTAGCCTGGCTCCATCACAGGAAGAAGGTAGAGGGTGATGGTTACTAGCCTGGCTCCACCACAGGAAGAAGGTAGAGGGTGATGGTTACTAGCCTGGCTCCACAGCTCCACCACAGGAAGAAGGTAGAGGGTGATGGTTACTAGCCTGGCTCCATCACAGGAAGAAGGTAGAGGGTGATGGTTACTAGCCTGGCTCCATCACAGGAAGAAGGTAGAGGGTGGTGGTTACTAGCCTGGCTCCACCACAGGAAGGAGGTAGAGGTTGATGGTTACTAGCCTGGCTCCACAGCTCCACCACAGGAAGCAGGTAGAGGGTGATGGTTACTAGCCTGGTTCCACCACAGGAAGGAGGTAGAGGTTGATGGTTACTAGCCTGGCTCCACCACAGGAAGGAGGTGGTTACTAGCCTGGCTCCACCACAGGAAGGAGGTAGTTACTAGCCTGGCTCCACCACAGGAAGGAGGTAGTTACTAGCCTGGCTCCACATCTCCACCACAGGAAGGAGGTAGTTACTAGCCTGGTTCCACCACAGGAAGGAGGAGGTTACTAGCCTGGCTCCACAGCTCCACCACAGGAAGGTGGTGGTTACTAGCCTGGCTCCACAGCTCCACCACAGGAAGGAGGTAGTTACTAGCCTGGCTCCACCACAGGAAGGAGGTAGTTACTAGCCTGGCTCCACATCTCCACCACAGGAAGGAGGTAGTTACTAGCCTGGTTCCACCACAGGAAGGAGGAGGTTACTAGCCTGGCTCCACAGCTCCACCACAGGAAGGTGGTGGTTACTAGTCTGGCTCCACCACAGGAAGGAGGTGGTTACTAGTCTGGCTCCACCACAGGAAGGAGGAGGTTACTAGCCTGGCTCCACCACAGGAAGGAGGTAGAGGGTGATGGTTACTAGCCTGGCTCCACCACAGGAAGGAGGTAGAGGGTGATGGTTACTAGCCTGGCTCCACCACAGGAAGGAGGTAGAGGGTGATGGTTACTAGCCTGGCTCCACCACAGGAAGGAGGTAGAGGGTGATGGTTACTAGCCTGGCTCCACCACAGGAAGGAGGTAGAGGGTGATGGTTACTAGCCTGGCTCCACAGCTCCACCACAGGAAGAAGGTAGAGGGTGATGGTTACTAGCCTGGCTCCACCACAGGAAGGAGGTAGAGGGTGATGGTTCCTAGCCTGGCTCTACCACAGGAAGGAGGTAGTTATTAGCCTGGCTCCACCACAGGAAGAAGGTAGAGGGTGATGGTTCCTAGCCTGGCTCTACCACAGGAAGAAGGTAGAGGGTGGTGGTTACTAGCCTGGCTCCACCACAGGAAGGAGGTGGTTACTAGCCTGGCTGCACAGCTCCACCACAGGAAGGAGGTAGAGGGTGATGGCATATGGCACATTTAGCCCTTGGTCAGAGGTCACCACTGGTTTGCCACAAGGTGGTGTGGTTTCACCATATCTGTTTCGTGACAGGTGACAGGTGGCTAGGCTAGCATGGCTAGATGGAACAGTAGGCTACTGACAGTGCTTTGGAGAAAGGGTGGTACGTTGTGTTGCTGTGACGTTGTTACTCTCACCAAATCCTAAAGTCAAACCTAATGAGGAGGTTTCAGCTAAAAACTGTCTTCAGATCAGCGGTTAGATTGGTCTATCATTAGGGGGTGGAGCTAAAAACTGTCTTCAGATCAGCGGTTAGATTGGTCTATCATTAGGGGGTGGAGCTAAAAACTGTCTTCAGATCAGCGGTTAGATTGGTCTATCATTAGGGGGTGGAGCTAAAAACTGTCTTCAGATCAGCGGTTAGATTGGTCTATCATTAAGGGGTGGAGCTAAAAACTGTCTTCAGATCAGCGGTTAGATTGGTCTATCATTAGGGGGTGGAGCTAAAAACTGTCTTCAGATCAGCGGTTAGATTGGTCTATCATTAGGGGGTGGAGCTAAAAACTGTCTTCAGATCAGCGGTTAGATTGGTCTATCATTAGGGGGTGGAGCTAAAAACTGTCTTCAGATCAGCGGTTAGATTGGTCTATCATCGGGGGGTGGAGTTAAAAACTGTCTTCAGATCAGGGTTTAGTTGCATGGCCCAGCCAGTCCTTGGTGCAGTAGAGGGCAGTCTTACATCAACCTGGAGGGAGAGTTGGACGAGGTGGAAACATTTCATGATAGGCTCTGTACTGTACGTCTCTCAACTCAGCCATTCTGAGACCTGTCAAACTATTGTGTCTGTAGGTACGTATTTAGGTTGCTATCTGCCTGGTTTCATATAGGTACATATTTAGATTGCTATCTGCCTGGTTTCATATAGGTACATATTTAGATTGCTATCTGCCTGGTTTCATATAGGTACATATTTAGGTTGCTATCTGCCTGGTTTCATATAGGTACATATTTAGGTTGCTATCTGCCTGGTTTCATGTAGGTACATATTTAGGTTGCTATCTGCCTGGTTTCATATAGGTACATATTTAGGTTGCTATCTGCCTGGTTTCATATAGGTACTGTAGGTACATATTTAGGTTGCTATCTGCCTGGTTTCATATAGGTACATATTTAGATTGCTATCTGCCTGGTTTCATATAGGTACATATTTAGGTTGCTATCTGCCTGGTTTCATATAGGTACATATTTAGGTTGCTATCTGCCTGGTTTCATATAGGTACTGTAGGTACATATTTAGATTGCTATCTGCCTGGTTTCATATAGGTACATATTTAGGTTGCTATCTGCCTGGTTTCATATAGGTACATATTTAGGTTGCTATCTGCCTGGTTTCATATAGGTACTGTAGGTACATATTTAGGTTGCTATCTGCCTGGTTTCATATAGGTACTGTAGGTACATATTTAGGTTGCTATCTGCCTGGTTTCATATAGGTACTGTAGGTACATATTTAGGTTGCTATCTGCCTGGTTTCATATAGGTACTGTAGGTACATATTTAGGTTGCTATCTGCCTGGTTTCATATAGGTACTGTAGGTACATATTTAGGTTGCTATCTGCCTGGTTTCATATAGGTACTGTAGGTACATATTTAGGTTGCTATCTGCCTGGTTTCATATAGGTACTGTAGGTACATATTTAGGTTGCTATCTGCCTGGTTTCATATAGGTGCTGTAGGTACATATTTAATGGAACAAGTGAAGGCGGTTATGAAGAATTGCCTAGATTAGTAATCCTGTTTACATTGATTAACTAGACTACGCTGTCAACGTATAAGTACATTATGTCTTTATATAGTAGAAATATTTGCATATATATTTAAATACACTATATTCAAAGATTAAAGACATATTCTACAACCAATGATCAGTATATTTATCAATACACGTAGAGCAGGAAAAATCATTACTGAAAACGTTTATAACTCAATAAAATTACATACACCATAGGTTTGTGGACAATTTACAGTAATCCCTTCTAGGTGTTTGTCGATAACTTAAGTAATCCCTTCTAGGTGTTTGTCGATAACTTAAGTAATCCCTTCTAGGTGTTTGTCGATAACTTAAGTAATCCCTTCTAGGTGTTTGTCGATAACTTAAGTAAACCCTTCTAGGTGTTTGTCGATAACTTAAGTAAACCCTTCTAGGTGTTTGTGTTTAAATTACAGTAAACCCTTCTAGGTGTTTGTGGTTAACTTACAGTAAAACCTTCTAGGTGTTTGTGGTTTACTTACAGTAAATCTTACTAGGTGTTTGTCGAAAATTTACAGTAAATCTTACTAGGTGTTTGTGGTTAAATTACAGTAAACCCTTCTAGGTGTTTGTCGATAATTTACAGTAAATCTTACTAGGTGTTTGTGGATAACTTACAGTAAATCTTACTAGGTGTTTGTGGTTAACTTACAGAAAATCTTACTAGGTGTTTGTGGTTAACTTACAGTAAATCTTACTAGGTGTGTGTGGTTAACTTACAGTAAATCTTACTAGGTGTTTGTGGTTAACTTACAGTAAATCTTACTAGGTGTGTGTGGTTAACTTACAGTAAACCTTCTAGGTGTTTGTGGTTAACTTACAGTAAATCTTACTAGGTGTTTGTCGAAAATTTACAGTAAATCTTACTAGGTGTTTGTGGTTAACTTACAGTAAACCCTTCTAGGTGTTTGTCGATAATTTACAGTAAATCTTACTAGGTGTTTGTAGATAACTTACAGTAAATCTTACTAGGTGTTTGTGGATAACTTACAGTAAATCTTACTAGGTGTTTGTGGTTAACTTACAGTAAATCTTACTAGGTGTTTGTGGTTAACTTACAGCAAATCTTACTAGGTGTTTGTGGATAACTTACATTAAATCTTACTAGGTGTTTGTGGTTAACTTACAGTAAATCTTACTAGGTGTTTGTGGTTAACTTACAGTAAATCTTACTAGGTGTTTGTGGTTAACTTACAGTAAACCCTTCTAGGTGTTTGTCGATAATTTACAGTAAATCTTACTAGGTGTTTGTGGTTAACTTACAGCAAATCTTACTAGGTGTTTGTGGATAACTTACAGTAAATCTTACTAGGTGTTTGTGGTTAACTTACAGTAAATCTTACTAGGTGTTTGTGGTTAACTTACAGTAAATCTTACTAGGTGTTTGTGGTTAACTTACAGTAAACCCTTCTAGGTGTTTGTGGTTAACTTACAGTAAATCTTACTAGGTGTTTGTGGATAACATTATACCCTTTGCTGACTGTGCGACTGAGCTGCCTTATCGGTCCTTGTCATTGTTAACATGGGCACCCAGATAGTCACCTCAGACCCGCAACAGAAATACGCATCAAAGTAGAGATCACCTGGCCTATAAAGAATCATCTATGCTGTACCGGGGAAAACATTTGACCATGAACACAAAAACCTGCTATGTAGCAACTGGCCGTGCGAGTGAATTTCCGCTCCGTAAATGATAGTGCTGTATCATTTAGGTTGAAGGCTATTCCATGCGAGACATTGACAAGAAACTGAAAATCTCATACAACGCTGTGTACTACTGTCATGCCCTGACCTTAGAGTTCCTTATTATTTTCTACGTTTGGTTAGGTCATGGTGTGACTCGGGTGGGAAAGTCTATGTTTTCTACTTCTTTGTTTTTGGCCGTGTGTGTTTCCCAATCATAGACAGCTGCCTCTGATTGGGAAACACACATAGAAATAAAGACAAAAAACAAAGAAATAGAAAACATAGACTTCATATATATACATATATATATACACATATACATAGATAGAGTCGCCTCTTCACTGTTGATGTTGTGACTGGTGTTTTGCAGGGTACTATTTAATGAAGCTGCCAGTTGAGGACTTGTGAGGTGTCTGTTCCTCAAACTAGACACTCTAATGTACTTGTCTTCTTGCTCAGTTGTGCACCGGGGCCTCCCACTCCTCTTTCTATTCTGGTTAGAGCCAGTTTGCGCTGTTCTGTGAAGGGAGTAGTACACAGCGTTGTATGAGATTTTCAGTTTCTTGGCAATTTCTCGCATGCAATAGCCTTAATTTCTCAGAACAAGAATAGAGTGACGAGTTTCAGAAGAAAGGTTTTTGTTTCTGGCCATTTTGAGCCTGTAATCGAACCCACAAATGCCGATGCTCCAGATACTCAACTAGTCTAAAGAAGGACAGTTTTATTGATTCTTTAATCAGCACAACAGTTTACAGCTGTGCTAACATAATTGCAAAAGGGTTTTCTGATGATCAACTAGCCTTTCAAAATTATGAACTAACACAACGTGCCATTGGAACACAGGAGTGATGGTTGCTGATAATGGGCCTCTGTACGCCTATGTAGATATTCCATTAAAAAATCTGCCGTTTCCAGCTACAATAGTCATTTACAACTTTAACGTCTACACTGTGTTTCTGATCTTTTTTATTTTATCGGACACATTTTTTTTTGCTTTTCTTTCAAAAACAAGGACATGTCTTAGTGATTCCAAACTTTTGAACGGTAGTGTAGATATACATACACAGTACAATGTAAATAGATTTACTTACATGTCTGTATATATTTTTATATTGTGAATGTTTTTGTTTTGTATTAAAAAAAACGATAAAAAAAATGTAAAATCATTGTAGACTGTTTGCTCTTGCTCATATATTTGTGTTGTTTGAGTGGCTGCTTCAGTATGTTCCTAGTGTATTACTGGAAACATTGATAAGACAATAGATATAACATGGACAATAGAACAAGGAAAAACACAGGAAAAAAACGTGTTAATATATTGACTAGTCTTCTGAGCTTCCGTGTTCCTACCCGCCTTTTCTGCGCCTAACCAAACATGACTCAGCCAAGTCACACAGGACAGATGCAACAGCCCTCTTCGTCTAATTTGACTCAAAATAGCTTGGCTGAAATGACTGAAAAGTACCGCAATTTTCTAATTTTCCTGTAGCTGCATCCCCCGTAGTAACCCCCCGAGCGCCTTCAAAGGGAGCCAAGATGCCATTGGATGGAGTAGGAGTGGTATGCAACAAAATGCTATTTCCAACACGATACAGTCATTTCCCTGCCATAGGCCTTGAGACCTGCACTGTATCCCAAATGCCACCCTATTCCATATATATAGTGCACTACCTTTTACACAGCCCTGTGGTCCCTGGTCAAAAGTCGTTCACTCCATGGAGAGAGGTACAATTTGGGACACGGCTCAGAAATCAGCACATTTCTAAATCTCTGGTATTTTTGGGGGGGCAAATACTCAGCTCTTGGATGAAGATACTAGGAGGATATGTAGAAATGTGTTGCAGACCAAGTCAAAGTCCTTGACTATACAACTATGGTCATTACGGAAGACAGGGAAGAGTACAAAAAGAAAAGTATGAAAATATATGTACTGACTCCTGTAAAAGTGTCTGCTAAATGACTCGAATGTAAATGTAAGGACGTGGGAAGTGAACAGAGAGTAGACCTAGCTGAGTTGTCCTCTAGCCTCCTCTCTTCCTCTAGGCTTTCATCTAGCGAACTTGTTGCTATGCAGTTTGTGTTTGTTCACAGTTCATTCTACAGTACATATGCAGTGTTGGATCATTCTACAGTACATATGCAATGTTGGATCATTCTACAGTACATATGCAATATTGGATCATTCTACAGTACATATGCAATGTTGGATCATTCTACAGTACATATGCAATGTTGGATCATTCTACAGTACATCTACAATGTTGGATCATTCTACAGCACATATACAATGCTGGAACATTCTACAGTACATCTACAATGTTGGATCATTCTACAGTACATCTACAATGTTGGATCATTCTACAGCACATATACAATGCTGAAACATTCTACAGTACATCTACAATGTTGGATCATTCTACAGTACATATGCAATGTTGGATCGTTCTACAGTACATATGCAATGTTGGATCATTCTACAGTACATATGCAATGTTGGATCATTCTACAGTACATCTACAATGTTGGATCATTCTACAGTACATCTACAATGTTGGATCATTCTACAGTACATCTACAATGTTGGATCATTCTACAGTACATATGCAATGTTGGATCATTCTACAGTACATATGCAATGTTGGTTCATTCTACAGTACATATGCAATTTTGGATCATTCTACAGTACATATGCAATGTTGGATCATTCTACAGTACATATGCAATGTTGGATCATTCTACAGTACATATGCAATGTTGGTTCATTCTAGGATATGTTTTGGAGGGATGTGGAATTTGAGTTGTGTTTGATCACATTTTACCTGATGTAATGTGAAGATGTGTGTTTCATCACATTTTACCTGATGTAATGTGAAAGATGTGTGTTTCATCACATTTTACCTGATGTAATGTGAAGATGTGTGTTTCATAGGCAGCAGCACTACCTATACCATTTTGTTGTCCATGATGGCTGGAGGAAACAGCACTAGCTATACCGTTTTGCCCTCCATGATGCCTGGAGGAAACAGCACTAGCTATACCGTTTTGCCCTCCATGATGCCTGGAGGAAACAGCACTAGCTATACCGTTTTGCCCTCCATGATGCCTGGAGGAAACAGCACTAGCTATACCGTTTTGCCCTCCATGATGGCTGGAGGAAACAGCACTAGCTATACCGTTTGGTCGTCCATGATGCCTGGGGGAAGCAGCACTAGCTATACCGTTTGGTCGTCCATGATGCCTGGGGGAAGCAGCACTAGCTATACCGTTTGGTCGTCCATGATGCCTGGGGGAAGCAGCACTAGCTATACCGTTTGGTCGTCCATGATGCCTGGGGGAAGCAGCACTAGCTATACCGTTTGGTCGTCCATGATGCCTGGGGGAAGCAGCACTAGCTATACCGTTTGGTCGTCCATGATGCCTGGGGGAAGCAGCACTAGCTATACCGTTTGGTCGTCCATGATGCCTGGGGGAAGCAGCACTAGCTATACCAGTTTAATATTTAATTACCAAATCAAAACACATTTTATTGGTCACATACACGTGATTAGCAGATGTTTGATGCGGGTGTAGCGAAATGCTTGTGCTACTAGCTCCGACAGTGCAGTAATATCTAACAAGTGATATCTAACAATTTGCAGAACATATACCCAATACACTCAAATCTAAGTAGGAATGAATTAACCTCTCTGGGGTAGGTGAGACGCAATCGTCCCACCTGGCCAATAGCCAGGGAAAATGCAGAGCCCCAAATTCAAATAAAATTATATAAAAATCAAACTTTCATTAAATCACACATGTAAAATACCAAATTAAAGCTACACTCGTTGTGAATCCAGCCAACATGTCAGATTTCAAAAAGGCTTTTCGGCGAAAGCATAAGATGCTATTTTCTGATGATAGCACAACAGTAAACAAAGAGAGTAGCATATTTCAACACTGCAGGCACGACACAAAACGCAGAAATAAAGATATAATTCATGCCTTACCTTTGACGAACTTCTTTTGTTGGCACTCCAATATGTCCCATAAACATCACAAATGGTCCTTTTGTTCGATTAATTCCGTCGATATATATCCAAAATGTCAATTTATTTGGCGCGTTTCATCCAGAAAAACACAGCTTCCAACGTCACTACAAAATATCTCAAAAGTTACATGTAAACTTTACCAAAACATTTCAAACTACTTTTGTAATACAACGTTAGGTATTTTTAAACGTTAATAATCGATCAAATTGAAGACAGGATGATGTGTGTTCAATACAAAAAGAAAACAAACTGACCCAACATTTTTGGTAACGTGCCTCTCTCAAACGATTTACTTCAAGTGGCCGTACTTCTATATTACACAAAGGAAAAACCTCAACCAATTTCCAAAGACTGGTGACATCCAATGGAAGTGGTAGGAACTGCAAACAAGTCCCTTAGAAATCTGGTGTCCCAATGAAGCCTAATTGAAAAGACAGTGACCTCAACAAAAAAAAAAGAATTCTGAATGGTTTGTCCTCGGGGTTTTGCCTGCTACATAAGTTCTGTTATACTCACAGACATGATTTAAACAGTTGTAGAAACTTCAGAGTGTTTTCTATCCAAATCTACTAATAATATGCATATTTAAGCAACTGGGACTGAGTAGCAGGCAGTTTACTCTGGGCACACCTTGATCCAAACGTGAAAATGCTGCCCCCTAGCCATAAGAAGTTATTGACTCCAACCTAATTGTATGTAAACTTCCGACCCCAACTGTACATTGGAACAATAGGTTTCCATTATAAGAGCCTGGGACCTCAAAAATAAAACATTTCCGGTTTGTTTTTCTTCGGCTTTTCACCTGCCATATCAATTCTGTTATTGTCTCAGACATTACTTTAACAGTTTTAGTAACTTCAAAATGTTTACAATCCAATGCTACCAATGATATGCATATCCTGGCTTCTGGGCCTGAGTAACAAGCAGTTTACATTGGGCACGTCAGTCAGGCGGAAATTCAGGAAACTAGACCCTATCCCTAACAAGTTTTAACACGTTTAAATGTTTTATTCACGTCGGCCACGAAGAAGGAGAGCCCACAGTCCTTGTTAGCGGGACGCGTCGGTGGCACTGTGTTATCCTCAAAGCGCGTGAAGAATGTCTTTAGCCTGTCCAGAAGCAAGACGTCAGTCTCAGCGACGTGGCTGGTTTTCCTTTCATTGTCCGTGATTGTCTGTAGTCCCTGCCACATACGTCTCGTGTCTGAGCTGTTGAATTTTGTCGTCCATGACGGCTGAAGGCAGCAACACTGACTATATCAGTTCTCTAATGGGCCAGCTGCTTTCTGCCCCTAACAACCAGCCAGTAGCGGCTCAAATGGCAGCCTATTCACTATATATACTACTATTGACCAGCGCCCATAGTGCTCTATCTACATTTTTACATTACATTTTAGTCATTTAGCAGACGCTCTTATCGAGAGTGACTTACAGTAGAGTGCATACATTTTTTATTACATTTTTACATACTGAGACAAGGATATCCCTACCGGCCAAACCCTCCCTAAACCGGACGACGCTATACCAATTGTGCGTCGCCCCACGGACCTCCCGGTTGTGGCCGGCTGCGACAGAGCCTGGGCGCGAACCCAGCCCAGCCTGGGCGCGAACCCAGAGACTCTGGTGGCGCAGCTAGCACTGCGATGCAGTGCCCTAGACCACTGCGCCACCTGGGAGGCCGGGTGGTGCAGTGGGGAGAACAGGTATATAGGTAATAGGGTGCTATTTGGGATGGAGGCCCAGAGTACAGAGGCAGGCCCAGAGTACAGAGGCAGACCCAGAGTACAGAAGCAGGCCCAGAGTACAGAGGCAGGCCCAGAGTACAGAGGCAGGCCCAGAGTACACAGGCAGGCCCAGAGTACAGAGGCAGGCCCAGAGTACAGAGGCAGGCCCAGAGTACAGAGGCAGGCCCAGAGTACAGAGGCAGGCCCAGAGTACACAGGCAGATCCAGAGTACAGAGGCAGGCCCAGAGTACACAGGCAGACCCAGAGTACAGAGGCAGGCCCAGGGTACAGAGGCAGGCCCAGAGTACAGAGGCAGGCCCAGAGTACAGAGGCAGGCCCAGAGTACAGAGGCAGGCCCAGAGTACAGAGGCAGGCCCAGAGTACAGAGGCAGGCCCAGAGTACAGAGGCAGGCCCAGAGTACAGAGGCAGGCCCAGAGTACACAGGCAGGCCCAGAGTACACAGGCAGATCCAGAGTACAGAGGCAGGCCCAGAGTACACAGGCAGGCCCTGGAGACAGAGAGCCTGCTCCTCTCTCTGGGGAGGCTTTTACGGTGTCTCTTTAATGTGTTGGTGGAGCCTCCCAGGCACCTGCCCGGCTGCTCTCATTCAGCACCGGTAACCAGATCACTGCTCTCACTGCACACCCTGCGCTAAAAAGCTACCAGTCTCTACTCGAAAGGCGTCTGTGGTCAGAGCGCTATCTCTCTCTCCCCGCTTTTCTTTTTGTCTCTCTCTCATCGTTTCTTTTTTGCGATCTCTCCCTCTTTTACCATCTGTTTCTCTCTCTTCTTCACTCTTTCCTCCACCTTTCTCTCTTCTTCTAGTTCAATTTAAAAAAAATCTCGTTCTCTTATCTCTGTTTCCTCCAGCAGCCTGCCTGACTTTTGCTTAGATTATCCAGAGCGACTTAGAGAACAAAACAATTCAATTTCAGAAATGAACCAACTAGTTTTCTTTCTTCCCTTCAGCCCAATTGGCCGATTCCCCTACAGACAGACTAGTTTCCTGTCTGTGAAAAATGCCTAGGCTATCTTAATAATAGGGAAGATTGATATTCCTCTTATTACATTTTCAAACCAAACAGTTTAGAGATAATGACTGTCAGACTATTCCAGCAGTTCAATAGGGACTAGATAAACTACACTTTCACCTGTCCAAATATTTGTCAGAATTGCATCACATGATTTAGTAGGGGAAATGATGGTGATGGGACTAGGTTGGTAATAGAAGCAACAGTTGAGGTGACTAAACTGCTTGGACTAATCCTGGATTGTAAACTGTCATGGTCAAAACATATTGATACAACAGTAGCTAAGACGGGGAGAAGTCTGTTCTTAATAAAGCGCTACTCTGCCTTCTTAACAACACTATCAACAAGGCAGGTCCTACAGGCCCTAGTTTCTACCTTCTTAACAGCACTATCAACGAGGCAGGTCCTACAGGCCCTAGTTTCTACCTTCTTAACAACACTATCAACAAGGCAGGTCCTACAGGCCCTAGTTTCTACCTTCTTAACAACACTATCAACAAGGCAGGTCCTAGAGGCCCTAGTTTCTACCTTCTTAACAACACTACCAACAAGGCAGGTTCTACAGGCCCTAGTTTCTACCTTCTTAACAACACTATCAACAAGGCAGTTCCTACAGGCCCTAGTTTATACCTTCTTAACAACACTACCAACAAGGCAGGTCCTACAGGCCCTAGTTTCTACCTTCTTAACAACACTATCAACAAGGCAGGTCCTACAGGCCCTAGTTTCTACCTTCTTAACAACACTATCAACAAGGCAGGTCCTACAGGCCCTAGTTTCTACCTTCTTAACAACACTATCAACAAGGCAGGTCCTACAGGCCCTAGTTTCTACCTTCTTAACAACACTATCAACAAGGCAGGTCCTACAGGCCCTAGTTTCTACCTTCTTAACAACACTATCAACAAGGCAGGTCCTACAGGCCCTAGTTTCTACCTTCTTAACAGCACTATCAACAAGGCAGGTCCTACAGGCCCTAGTTTCTACCTTCGTAACAACACTATCAACAAGGCAGGTCCTACAGGCCCTAGTTTCTACCTTCTTAACAGCACTATCAACAAGGCAGGTCCTACAGGCCCTAGTTTCTACCTTCTTAACAGCACTATCAACAAGGCAGGTCCTACAGGTCCTAGTTTCTACCTTCTTAACAACACTATCAACAAGGCAGGTCCCACAGGCCCTAGTTTCTACCTTCTTAACAACACTATCAACAAGGCAGGTCCTACAGGCCCTATTTTTGTCACACCTGGACTACTGTTCAATCGTGTGGTCAGGTGCCACAAAGAGGAATTTAGGAAAATTGCAATTACTCAGAATAGGGCAGCACGGCAGGCCCTTAAATGTACCCAGAGAGCAAACATTAATATTATGCATGTCAATCTCTCATGGCTCAAAGTGGAGGAGAGATTGACTTCATCACTACTTGTATTAGTGAGAGGTATTGGCATGTTGAATGCACTGGTGGCATAGCCCACAAGACATGCCACGAGAGGTCTCTTCACAGTCCCCAAGTCCAGAACAGACTATGGGAGGCCCACAGTACTACATAGAGCCATGACTACATGGAACTCTATTCCACATCAGGTAACTGATGCAGCAGGATAATCAGATTTAAAAAACAGATAAAAAATACACCTTATGGGAAAAACGGGGACTTTGAAGCAATACAAACATAGGCACAGACACATGTACACATGGATTTACTACTGTGGATACAGTACCCGTCAAAAGATTGGACACACCGACTCATTCAAGGGTTTTTCTTTTCTTTTGACTATTTTCTACATTTTAGCAAGAAGACAAGTACATTAGAGTGTCTACTTGAGAAACAGACGCATCACAAGTCCTCAACTGGCAGCTTCATTAAATATTACTCGCACAACACCAGTCTCAACGTCAACAGTGAAGAGGCGACTCCGGGATGTTGGCCTTCTAGGCAGAGTTGCAAAGAAAAAGCCATATCTCAGACTGGCCAATAAAAAGAAAAGATTAAGATGGGCAAAAGAACACAGACACTGGACAGAGGAACTCTGCCTAGAAGACCAGCATCCCGGAGTCGCCTCTTCACTGTTGACGTTGAGACTGATGTTTTGCAAGAACTATTTAATGAAGCTGACAGTTGAGGACTTATGAGGTGTCTGTTTCTCAAGTAGACACTCTAATGTACTTGTCTTCTTGCTCAGTTTTGCACTGGGGCCTCCCACTCCTCTTTCTATTCTGGTTAGACCCAGTTTGCGCTGTTCTGTGAAGGGAGTAGTACACAGCGTTGTACGAGATCTTTCGTTTCTTGGCAATTTCTCACATGGAATAGCCTTCATTTCTCAGAACAAGAATAGACTGATGAGTTTCAGAAGAAAGGTCTTTGTTTCTGGCCATTTTGAGCCTGTAATCGAACCCACAAATGCTGATGCTCTAGATCCTCAACTAGTCTAAAGAAGGCAAGATTTATTGCTTCTATAATCAGAACAACAGTTCTCAGCTATGCTAACATAATTGTTAAATGGTTTCCTAATGATCAATTAGCCATTTAAAATTATAAACTTGGATTAGCTAACACAACGTGCCAGGAGTGACGTTTGCTAATAATGGGACTCTGTACGCCTATGTAGATATTCCATAAAAAATCAGCCGTTTCCGATAACAATAGTCATTTACAACATTAACAATGTCTACACTGTATTTCTGATCAATTTGATGTTATTTTAATAAGCAAAAAATTTTGCTTTTCTTACAAAAAAAAGGACAATTCTAAGTGACCCTAGTGGTCCCGTGTGGCTCAGTTGGTAGAGCATGGCGCTTGCAACGCCAGGGTTGTGGGTTCATTTCCCACGGGGGGACCAGGATGAATATGTATGAACTTTCCAATTTGTATGTCGCTCTGGATAAGAGCGTCTGCTAAATGACTTAAATGTAAATGTACCCCAAACTTTTGAACGGTAGTGTACATCTAGTAGAGTGACTGAGCAGGATGTGTGTGTGTGTGTGTATATATATTTCGGGTAGCCTTCCACAAGCTTCCTACAATAAGTTGGGGGAATTTTTGCCCATTCCTCCTGACAGAGCTGTTGTAACTGAGTCAGGTTTGTAGGCCTCCTTGCTCACACACGCTTTTTCAGTTCTGCCAACAAATTTTCTATAGGATTGAGATCAGGGCTTTTTTCCGTCTCATGCTACCACTAGAGTGAAAAGCACCGCCAGCATTCAAAAGTGACCAAAACATCAGCCAGGAAGCATAGGAACTGAGAAGTGGTCTGTGGTCACCACCTGCAGAATCAGTCCTTTATTGGGGGTGTCTTGCTAATTGCCTATAATTTCCACCTTTTGTCTATTCCATTTGCACAACAGCATGTGAAATTTATTGTCAATCAGTGTTGCTTCCTAAGTGGACAGTTTGATTTCACAGAAGTGTGATTGACTTGGAGTTACATTGTGTTTAAGTGTTCACTTAATTTTTGAGCAGTGTATATATATAGTATAGTGACTAAGTAGGATGTGTATATATATATATATATATATATATATATATATATATATATATAGTAAAGTGACTGAGCAGGATGTACGCATGTCTAGTACAGTGACTGAGCAGGATGTATATCTTGTACGGTGACTCAGTAGCATGTAGGCACTGTAAGATGTACTATCTGTATCTCCCTGCATCTCAGAAGATAAGCCTTTACATGATCACATCCCTTCTAAAATGGGATTCTAAATGTATCATTTCCTATTCGCTGAGCCGTGTAGCCCCAACAAACGAAGAAGACAGTGAGCGTCACTCCTGGCTCAGACTCACAACAACGTATTGATATTCCCTAAACCCCCACCACCTCCATCGTGCCCCCCGCCCCCTGCACAGCTCTAAGTGAGTATAGGGTGTCCACTGCCTCCAAGGTTGGCGCCAAGCTCTGTCTTCTATACACCACAACCAGAATGAATTGCAAATCAATCCAACAAAGTACAACTGATCAGTGAACCAATTAGTAATTCTAGCTCTTCTACCGGGTCTTAGTTATTCCACCGTAAAGCTTTAAATGTGTTTTAAATTCAATCATTCATTTCCATATAGATGGGATTTATAATTTTGTAAATCCCATCTATGTCCTCATGTCCCCATGTCCCTATGTCCCATGTCCCTATATCCCTATGTTCCTATGTCCCCATGTCCCTATGTCCCTGTTCCTATGTCCCCATGTCCCTATGTCCCTGTTCCTATGTCCCCATGTACCTATGTTTCTATATCCCTATGTCCCCATGTCCCTATGTCCCTATGTCCCTATATCCCTATGTTCCTATGTCCCCATGTCCCTATGTCCCTGTTCCTATGTCCCCATGTACCTATGTTTCTATATCCCTATGTACCTATGTCCCTGTATCCCTATGTCCCTGTTCCTATGTCCCCATGTACCTATGTTTCTATATCCCTATGTACCTATGTCCCTGTATCCCTATGCCCCTGTCCCTATGTTCCTATATCCCTGTGGTATTGGATGTAGCTAAGCATTGAACTATAGAACAGTATGCTATGGATTGCTTTGAAAAAGAAGTGAATCACATGTCAGGACAAATGAACCAAAGCAAGAGAATAATATTGAATTGAAAACCTTGCACATCTTTGAAAAGAAAAGTTTCAAAAAACACAAAAAAACACTGCAGATTATAATGAGCTTCACCATATTATTTTGGGGCACAGATCTGTGGTCATTTGGCGTGACGGAAAAACCTGATTTCTGTTTAGTGTTTACTGTATTGTAGCTGTAAACTGTAATGCAGCCGTAAACTGTAATGTAGCTGTAAACTGTAATGTAGCTGTAAACTGTAATGTAGCTGTAAACTGTATTGTAGCCATAAACTGTAATGTAGCTGTAAATTGTAATGTAGCCGTAAACTGTATTGTAGCTGTAAACTGTAATGTAGCTGTAAACTGTATTGCAGCTGTAAACTGTATTGTAGCAGTAAACTGTATTGTAGTTGTAAACTGTAAACTGTAATGTAGCTGTAAACTGTATTGTAGCCGTAAACTGTAAAGTAGCTGTAAACTGTATTGTAGCTGTAAACTGTATTGTAGTTGTAAACTGTAAACTGTAATGTAGCTGTAAACTGTATTGTAGCCGTAAACTGTAATGTAGCTGTAAACTGTATTGTAGATGTAAACTGTATTGTAGCTGTAAACTGTATTGTAGTTGTAAACTGTATTGTAGATGTAAACTGTAATGTAGCTGTAAACTGTAAACTGTAATGTAGCAGTAAACTGTATTGTAGCCGTAAACTGTAATGTAGCTGTAAACTGTAATGTAGCTGTAAACTGTAATGTAGCTGTAAACTGTATTGTAGATATAAACTGTATTGTAGCTGTAAACTGTAAACTGTAATGTAGCAGTAAACTGTATTGTAGCCGTAAACTGTATTGTAGTTGTAAACTGTAAACTGTATTGTAGATGTAAACTGTAATGTAGCTGTAAACTGTATTGTAGATGTAAACTGTATTGTAGCTGTAAACTGTAAACTGTAATGTAGCAGTAAACTGTATTGTAGCCGTAAACTGTATTGTAGATGTAAACTGTAATGTAGCTGTAAACTGTATTGTAGCTGTAAACTGTAAACTGTAATGTAGCAGTAAACTGTATTGTAGCCGTAAACTGTAATGTAGCCGTAAACTGTAATGTAGCTGTAAACTGTAATGTAGCTGTAAACTGTAATGTAGCTGTAAACTGTATTGTAGCTGTAAACTGTAATGTAGCTGTAAACTGTAATGTAGCTGTAAACTGTAATGTAGCTGTAAACTGTAATGTAGCTGTAAACTGTAATGTAGCTGTAAACTGTATTGTAGCTGTAAACTGTAATGTAGCTGTAAACTGTAATGTAGCTGTAAACTGTAATGTAGCTGTAAACTGTAAACTGTATTGTAGTTGTAAACTGTAAACTGTAATGTAGCTGTAAACTGTAATGTAGCTGTAAACGGTAATGTAGTTGTAAACTGTAAACTGTATTGTAGCCGTAAACTGTATTGTAGATGCAAACTGTATTGTAGTTTTAAACTGTAAATTGTATTGTAGATGTAAACTGTATTGTAGATGTAAACTGTAATGTAGCTGTAAACTGCAATGTAGCTGTAAACCATATTGTAGATGTAAACTGTAATGTAGATGTAAACTGTAATGTAGTTGTAAACTGTAAACTGTAATGTAGCTGTAAAATGTATTGTAGCCGTAAACTGTATTGTAGTTGTAAACTGTATTGTAGTTGTAAACTGTAAACTGTAATGTAGCTGTAAACTGTAATGTAGCCGTAAACTGTATTGTAGCTGTAAACTGTATTGTAGCCGTAAACTGTATTGTAGCCGTAAACTGTAATGTAGCCGTAAACTGTAATGTAGTTGTAAACTGTATTGTAGTTGTAAACTGTAAACTGCAATGTAGCTGTAAACTGTAATGTAGTTTTAAACTGTAAACTGTATTGTAGATGTAAACTGTAATATAGCTGTAAACTGTATTGTAGCCGTAAACTTTATTGTAGCTGTAAACTGTATTGTAGCTGTAAACTGTATTGTAGTTGTAAACTGTAAACTGTAATGTAGCCGTAAACTGTATTGTAGTTGTAAACTGTATTGTAGTTGTAAACTGTAAACTGTAATGTAGCTGTAAACTGTAATGTAGCTGTAAACTGTATTGTAGTTGTAAACTGTATTGTAGTTGTAAACTGTAATGTAGCTGTAAACTGTATTGTAGATGTAAACTGTAATGTAGCTGTAAACTGTAATGTAGTTGTAAACTGTAAACTGTATTGTAGATGTAAACTGTATTGTAGTTTTAAACTGTAAACTGTATTGTAGCCGTAAACTGTATTGTAGCCGTAAACTGTAATGTAGCCGTAAACTGTAAAGTAGCTGTAAACTGTTTTGTAGATGTAAACTGTATTGTAGATGTAAACTGTAATGTAGCTGTAAACTGTAATGTAGCTGTAAACTGTATTGTAGCTGTAAACTGTATTGTAGCTGTAAACTGTATTGTAGTTGTAAACTGTAAACTGTAATGTAGATGTAAACTATATTGTAGCCGTAAACTGTATTGTAGCTGTAAACTTTAATGTAGCTGTAAACTGTAATGTAGCTGTAAACTGTATTGTAGATGTAAACTGTATTGTAGCCGTAAACTGTAATGTAGCTTTAAACTGTATTGTAGCCGTAAACTGTAATGAGGCTGTAAACTGTATTGTAGCCGTAAACTGTAATGTAGCCTTGAACTGTAATGTAGCTGTAAACTGTATTGTAGACGTAAACTGTAATGTAGCTGTAAACTGTATTGTAGCCGTAAACTGTAATGTAGCTGTAAACTGTAATGTAGCCGTAAACTGTAATGTAGCTGTAAACTGTAATGTAGCCGTAATCTGTAATGTAGCTGTAAACTGTAATGTAGCTGTAAACTGTAATGTAGCTGTAAACTGTATTGTAGCCGTAAACTGTAATGTAGCTGTAAACTGTAATGTAGCTATAAACTGTAATGTAGCCGTAAACTGTAATGTAGCTGTAAACTGTAATGTAGCTGTAAACTGTAATGTAGCTGTAAACTGTATTGTAGCTGTAAACTGTATTGTGGCTGTAAACTGTATTGTAGCTGTAAACTGTGTTGTAGTTGTAAACTGTATTGTAGTTGTAAACTGTAAAATGTAATGTAGCTGTAAACTGTAATGTAGTTTTAAACTGTAAACTGTATAGTAGATGTAAACTGTAATGTAACTGTAAACTGTAATGTAGCTGTAAACTGTATTGTAGCCGTAAACTGTAATGTAGCTGTAAACTTTATTGTAGCTGTAAACTGTATTGCAGCTGTAAACTGTAAACTGTAATGTAGCTGTAAACTGTAATGTAGTTGTAAACTGTATTGTAGATGTAAACTGTATTGTAGTTTTAAACTGTAAACCGTAAACTGTAATGTAGCTGTAAACTGTATTGTAGCTGTAAACTGTATTGTAGCTGTAAACTGTATTGTAGCTGTAAACTGTATTGTAGTTGTAAACTGTAAACTGTAATGTAGCTGTAAACTGTAATGTAGCCGTAAACTGTAATGTAGCCGTAAACTGTAATGTAGCCGTAAACTGTAATGTAGCTGTAAACTGTATTGTAGTTGTAAACTGTATTGTAGTTGTAAACTGTAAACTGTGATGTAGCTGTAAACTGCAATGTAGTTGTAAACTGTAAACTGTAATGTAGCTGTAAACTGTATTGTAGCTGTAAACTGTATTGCAGCTGTAAACTGTATTGTAGTTGTAAACTGTAAACTGTAATGTAGCTGTAAACTGTAAACTGTATTGTAGATGTAAACTGTATTGTAATTTTAAACTGTAAACTGTATTGTAGCCGTAAACTGTATTGTAGCCGTAAACTGTAAAGTAGCTGTAAACTGTATTGTAGTTGTAAACTGTATTGTAGTTGTAAACTGTAAACTGTAATGTAGCAGTAAACTGTAAACTGTATTGTAGCTGTAAACTGTAATGTAGTTGTAAACTGTAAACTGTATTGTAGATGTAAACTGTATTGTAGTTTTAAACTGTAAACTGTATTGTAGATGTAAACTGTAATGTAGCTGTAAACTGTAATGTAGCCGTAATCTGTAATGTAGCTGTAAACTGTAATGTAGCTGTAAACTGTAATGTAGCTGTAAACTGTATTGTAGCCGTAAACTGTAATGTAGCTGTAAACTGTAATGTAGCTATAAACTGTAATGTAGCCGTAAACTGTAATGTAGCTGTAAACTGTAATGTAGCTGTAAACTGTAATGTAGCTGTAAACTGTATTGTAGCTGTAAACTGTATTGTGGCTGTAAACTGTATTGTAGCTGTAAACTGTGTTGTAGTTGTAAACTGTATTGTAGTTGTAAACTGTAAAATGTAATGTAGCTGTAAACTGTAATGTAGTTTTAAACTGTAAACTGTATAGTAGATGTAAACTGTAATGTAACTGTAAACTGTAATGTAGCTGTAAACTGTATTGTAGCCGTAAACTGTAATGTAGCTGTAAACTTTATTGTAGCTGTAAACTGTATTGCAGCTGTAAACTGTAAACTGTAATGTAGCTGTAAACTGTAATGTAGTTGTAAACTGTATTGTAGATGTAAACTGTATTGTAGTTTTAAACTGTAAACCGTAAACTGTAATGTAGCTGTAAACTGTATTGTAGCTGTAAACTGTATTGTAGCTGTAAACTGTATTGTAGCTGTAAACTGTATTGTAGTTGTAAACTGTAAACTGTAATGTAGCTGTAAACTGTAATGTAGCCGTAAACTGTAATGTAGCCGTAAACTGTAATGTAGCCGTAAACTGTAATGTAGCTGTAAACTGTATTGTAGTTGTAAACTGTATTGTAGTTGTAAACTGTAAACTGTGATGTAGCTGTAAACTGCAATGTAGTTGTAAACTGTAAACTGTAATGTAGCTGTAAACTGTATTGTAGCTGTAAACTGTATTGCAGCTGTAAACTGTATTGTAGTTGTAAACTGTAAACTGTAATGTAGCTGTAAACTGTAAACTGTATTGTAGATGTAAACTGTATTGTAGTTTTAAACTGTAAACTGTATTGTAGCCGTAAACTGTATTGTAGCCGTAAACTGTAAAGTAGCTGTAAACTGTATTGTAGTTGTAAACTGTATTGTAGTTGTAAACTGTAAACTGTAATGTAGCAGTAAACTGTAAACTGTATTGTAGCTGTAAACTGTAATGTAGTTGTAAACTGTAAACTGTATTGTAGATGTAAACTGTATTGTAGTTTTAAACTGTAAACTGTATTGTAGATGTAAACTGTAATGTAGCTGTAAACTGTATTGTAGCCGTAAACTGTAATGTAGCTGTAAACTGTATTGTAGCTGTAAACTGTATTGTAGCTGTAAACTGTATTGTAGCTGTAAACTGTATTGTAGTTGTAAACTGTAAACTGTAATGTACATGTAAACTGTATTGTATTCGTAAACTGTAATGTAGCTGTAAACTGTATTGTAGCTGTAAACTGTATTGTAGCTGTAAACTGTATTGTAGTTGTAAACTGTAAACTGTAATGTAGCTGTAAACTGTAATGTAGCCGTAAACTGTATTGTAGCTGTAAACTGTAATGTAGCCGTAAACTGTAATGTAGCCGTAAACTGTAATGTAGGCGTAAACTGTAATGTAGCTGTAAACTGTATTGTAGTTGTAAACTGCAATGTAGTTGTAAACTGTAAACTGTATTGTAGATGTAAACTGTATTGTAGTTTTAAACTGTAAACTGTATTGTAGATGTAAACTGCAATGTAGCTGTAAACTGTATTGTAGTTTTAAACTGTATTGTAGATGTAAACTGTATTGTAGATGTAAACTGTATTGTAGATGTAAACTGTAAACTTTAATGTAGCTGTAAACTGTTTTGTAGTTGCAAACTGTAAACTGTATTGTAGATTTAAACTGTAATGTAGCTGTAAACTGCAATGTAGCTGTAAACTGTAATGTAGCTGTAAACTGTATTGTAGATGTAAACTGTAATGTAGCTGTAAACTGTAAACTGTATTGTAGATGTAAACTGTATTGTAGTTTTAAACTGTAAACTGTATTGTAGATGTAAACTGTAAACTGTAATGTAGCTGTAAACTGTATTGTAGATGTAAACTGTAAACTGTAATGTAGCTGTAAACTGTATTGTAGTTGTAAACTGTATTGTAGATGTAAACTGTATTGTAGATGTAAACTGTAAACTGTATTGTAGCTGTAAACTGTATTGTAGATGTAAACTGTAAACTGTAATGTAGCTGTAAACTGTATTGTAGTTGTAAACTGTATTGTAGATGTAAACTGTATTGTAGATGTAAACTGTAAACTGTATTGTAGCTGTAAACTGTATTGTAGATGTAAACTGTATTGTAGATGTAAACTGTAAACTGTAATGTAGCTGTAAACTGTATTGTAGTTGTAAACTGTATTGTAGATGTAAACTGTATTGTAGCTGGAAACTGTAAACTGTATTGTATGTATGTTAAAAACTATTGTTTGGTTTCTTGTCTTTTCCTCATTCTAAACATGATCTACAAATGTCCGCATGCGGGAAATAACTGGATTCTGGAAGATATATGAACATATCTAATTAATGATCAACCAATGTTGTAGAATGTCAACAGGTTGTGTCCTTTCCAAGAATCTGTTTTATCACAGAGTCCTTATCTCGTTCTGCGGCATCCACCAGCAGTAGCACAATGCTGGGTCTATCTTTCAAGTGCATGTCATATCACTTCCTGTTTACCTTGTACTCTGGTATTGTTTGCATTCACGCTACTCGAGCATTATTCGATTGATATTATTTGGACATGATCGCTGATGTGACGGATCGACTTCAAAGGGACCTCGTTGTAACCTTTTGCTGTTTCATCACGATAACATTCATGACAATCAGTCCATGTGATTTGTGATAGGGTGTATGCTCGAATGAGGATATTTGCTCTTAGAAAATATTGCTGTTTATTCAGATATCAAAGAAATGTTGTCTATTCTAGATACAGAATAAAACTAGACTTAAAAGAAAGAGAACATTTGTAACAGTAAAAAGTATGTTGTGGGTTTCCAAGAGTGTTGAATTGTGACCCAGTTTCGTATTAATTCGTCTACATTAAATACATTTGTTGTAATTTCATTCATGAGCTGTGGAAACAGACAAGTCCTCCAGGAGAGAGAAAGAGGGAAGAGAAAGAGAGCGAGACGGAGGGAGAAAAGGGGAAAAAGCTCTTTCTTTCTACCACGTTGCGTATAAAAGCAACCGACTATTGAGGTTGGAGATCTCGTTAATTATTTGATTGAGTGAAGAAGACAGAAAAAAGGACATAAAGTAAAATAAAATTAGAGGCGGAAGTGAATGACTGGTCGGAGGAGGAGGCTCGCCTTGATGTACCATCTCCAGACCTAAGATCTTTTTAATACATTCTCTGTCTGCGCTCTGCAGCCCGTCTGAAAGGGGGGAGAGAGGAGAGAGAGAGAGAGAGAGAGTCTGAATAGATTCCATTAATTTAATTGAAGCAGGCCCTGACAAGAGATAAAACATCTTGGGCCCACATCTCTTCAGAGCGGCTGCTGCAAGCTGGCTGACTGCTTAGTAAGGGGGGCTGCAAGCTGGCTGACTGCTCGGGTAAAGGGGCTGCTGGCTGGCTGCTTGGTAAGGGGCTGCTGGCTGGCTGGCTGACTGCTCGGGTAAAGGGGCTGCTGGCTGGCTGCTTGGTAAGGGGCAGCTGCAAGCTGGCTGGCTGCTTGGTAAGGGGCTGCTGGCTGGCTGCTTGGTAAGGGGCTGCTGGCTGGCTGGCTGCTTGGTAAGGGGCTGCTGGCTGGCTGGCTGCTTGGTAAGGGGCTGCTGGCTGGCTGGCTGCTCGGGTAAAGGGGCTGCTGGCTGGCTGCTTGGTAAGGGGCTGCTGCAAGCTGGCTGGCTGCTTGGTAAGGGGCTGCTGGCTGGCTGGCTGCTCAGGTAAAGGGGCTGCTGGCTGGCTGCTTGGTAGGGGCTGCTGGCTGGCTGGCTGCTTGGTAAGGGGCTGCTGGCTGGCTGGCTGCTCAGGTAAAGGGGCTGCTGGCTGGCTGCTTGGTAAGGGGCTGCTGCAAGCTGGCTGGCTGCTCGGGTAAAGGGGGCTGCTGGCTGGCTGCTTGGTAAAGGGGCTGCTGGCTGGCTGGCTGCTCAGGTAAAGGGGGCTGCTGGCTGGATGCTTGGTAAAGGGGCTGCTGGCTGGCTGGCTGCTCGGGTAAAGGGGGCTGCGCTGAGGGAGAGGCGCTGAGGGCTTTATAGTAAACAACCCCATGAGCCATAAACAGGAGAGCAGAGAGCACAAGACACGTTCAATAGAGACTTCAAGGCCATAGAATATGTCAGAGAGAAGAGGCTGAATGGAGAGACTGAAGAGGCCCCCTTTCTCGTCTCTCTTCCCCCACAGCCTGGTGCTTGTCTGTCTTCCTGCACAAGTATTCTACCTGTATTCTTATACCGGGCATTGTCCTGCATGGCTGCCTCTTCGGGGATCTTGATGTGATGGTGCTGGTTGTGATTCGGAAAGCCTTGAGTGAAAACCACACCGTTAAAAGCCATCGAAACGTGCATGTTGTCATTGTGTAACAGAAGAAATAGAAGACTAGACATTAAATCAAAGGAATTACATATAAACTCACATTTTACATAAATAGTTACCTTTTTCCAGTTGACCGATCCCGTTCTATTCATCACCTATTTGTACTGCATAAGACACCCTTTGGTATTCTCTATCTATGTTGGAATGCGCCACCAATTCATCGTCAGACCAAAACCACTATCCTGTAGTTGAATGCGTCGCGAATAGTTTCCAGTCTGAATGGCAGAGCACATAGTGCACATGAGGCCTGCCACTCAAACCACCGAGATTTGGATATGGCACATTCTTACCTGATTGTCCCTCGGCAAGGCTTAGGCAGTAGGCTTTTCACTAGAGGTTGAATAGCCACACAAATCCCAGCAGAAACCATTTAGCCCTGAGCAGGATAGCGCACTGTTCATCCGGGAACAGTGGACGTAGATAATACAATGCAGAGATGGACCGGTAGCTTCTATACCCTGGGCAAGGCTATTTGACTTACCAAGAGGATGTGAAGGTCATTGTATGGTTTTGTCCACTGTATTTCTATGACAACAGAATAGGTTGACTGCATGCTGTATGGAAGGACTGGAATGAATGTGACTAGAGAGGTAAGCTAGGTCTGAATGAGCCAATAGAAAGCAATACAGAGTAATGGACATCACAATACATATTTCAAAGCTAAGCAAAGGCGGATAGGATAGGGCACTATCTGTCCTCCTGTATTTGCTGCTAGCACTGCGGCACGTTAGCTAAGTTAGCCTGCTAAGCCAAATGCCTAGGTATTTGCAACTCTTCGATGCTCAGTCAAGGTTACTCATTACGCTTGGGTTGCAGCATGTTACAGTAGCTAAGGTGATAGCTAAGGTTTGATTAGCAATATCTGTAACTTATGCCTGTGCTCGCTTGCATTACAGGATTTTACAGTAGCTAAGATATGCTTTAGACCGCCTGTGCTTGCTAGCATTATGGCATGTTAGCTAAGATATGCTTTAGACCGCCTGTGCTTGCTAGCATTATGGCATGTTAGCTAAGATATGCTTTAGACCGCCTGTGCTTGCTAGCATTATGGCATGTTAGCTAAGATATGCTTTAGACCGCCTGTGCTTGCTAGCATTATGGCATGTTAGCTAAGATATGCTTTAGACCGCCTGTGCTTGCATTCTTGCATTATGGCATGTTAGCTACGATATGCTTTAGACCGCCTGTGCTTGCATTCTTGCATCATGGCATGTTAGCTAAAGACCTTCAGAAAACCTGTGCTTTTTAGCATTTCGGCACGTTACAGTATTTCTGTGTTCATATCTGGTTTCCCGTGGAAGTGCTGCTCAGAGGAGAAATGCTTTTTTAGTGAACTGAAAACCTTTGTGATGGGAGTGAAAGAGGCTGAGAAACTCGAGCCACTCTGTGTGTTACTCTGCCATGCTAAAACAAAGGTCTGTCTTCTCTCAGATTAGGGTCAGATCAGAACAGAGTTTGGCGTACATCCCAAATGGAACCCTATTCCATATTTAGTGCACTACTTTTGACCAGAGCCCTATGGGCCACGGACCAGAGCCTTATGGGCCACGGACCAGAGCCCTATGGGCCACGGACTAGAGCCCTATGGGCCACGGACCAGAGCCTTATGGGCCACGGACTAGAGCCTTATGGGCCACGGACCAGAGCCTTATGGGCCACGGACTAGAGCCTTATGGGCCACGGACTAGAGCCTTATGGGCCACGGACCAGAGCCTTATGGGCCACGGACTAGAGCCTTATGGGCCACGGACCAGAGCCTTATGGGCCACGGACCAGAGACTTATGGGCCACGGACTAGAGACTTATGGGCCACGGACCAGAGCCTTATGGGCCACGGACTAGAGACTTATGGGCCACGGACTAGAGACTTATGGGCCACGGACTAGAGACTTATGGGCCATAGTCAAACGAGTGCTCAGAGTAGGGAACAGGGTTCTTTTTGGGATGCAGTTGGGATCAATTCTGAACAAAGTTGCAAATAGCTCTTAAATTTAAATTCAGTTTTTTTATATAAATATAATTTGAATTGACCACACCATACAGGAAGCATAATTTGAATTTAATTTGAATTTAAGAAGTAGAATTTAATACATTTCTTAGGGTTTATGTATTCTACACATCACCATACACATTAGAAACACATTCCTTTCACCACCACCCACCCCTTTTGTCCTCAGACTCCAATGCTTCTCTCTCTCTCTCTCTCTGTCTCTCTCTCTCTCTCTCTCTCTCTCTCTCTGTCTCTGTCTCTCTCTCTCTCTCTCTCTCTCTCTCTCTGCCTCTCTCTCTCTCTCTCTCTCTCTGTCTCTCTTCGTCTCTCTCTCCGTCTGTCTTCGTCTCTCTCTCTGTCTCTGTCTCTGTCTCTCTCTCTCTGTCTCTCTGTCTCTCTGTCTCTCTGTCTCTGTCTCTCTGTATCTCTCTCTCTCTCTCTCTGTCTCTGTCTCTCTCTGTCTCTATCTGTCTCTCTCTGTCTCTCTGTCTCTCCGTCTCTCTCTTCGTCTCTCTCTGTCTCTCTCTCTCTGTCTCTCTCTGTCTCTCTCCGTCTCTTCCTCCGTCTGTCTCTGTCTCTCTCTCTGTCTCTGCCTCTGTCGCTGTCTCTCTCTCGCTGTCTCTGTCTCTTTGTCTCTCTCTCTCTGTCTCTCTGAATCTCTGTCTCTCTGTCTCTCTGTCTCTCTGTCTCTCTCTCTGTCTCTCTCCGTCTCTCTCCGTCTTTCTCTCTGTCTCTCTCTCTCTCTCTCTCTCTACAAGTAGTTCCTGGCCCACACTGCTATTTAGATGATGTAAGCTAAGAATGGGAGGGCAGGAAAAAATAGACTAGATCATATCACTATTGATTCACCACAATATTCCAACGTTTCTTTTAGGGGGCCTGTTAAGTACACTCTGAGAGGGCATGTGATGTCAATGCAATAACGTTTCAGTTCTTAACTGTATCACTTCTGCGAAGAATAGATGAAAATGATGCATTTATAGTCAAGCTAAAGTGGATTGGTGAGAAGACGACAGAATGACACAGTGTTGTGCATCCGTCAGAATCCTGACATCTGTAACCTCCAGACACTTTATGGATCAGCCCTCGTGCTATGCTAACAGTCTCAATGCTACATCATTACCGGTTAGCGGTCTTTTCACTGGGGAATTTGAAGGTATTAGATTGGGAATTTGGAGAACTCCGAGGGAACAAATTAAACGGTCATTGAACACTAATGAAATGTGACGCATTATAAAATCCTAGGCTTTCCAATAATATGCATTACTGTGTAAATTAAATCAAGAACAAAATGTAAGAGTAACTTTGGAATTTATCCATTTTCATTGGATTTTTTTGAGTCAATTATATTGAAAATAATAATTTTATATCAAACGCAAGAAAACAGTTTACAATAGAAGAGAACATAATGTAATCACATCTAGGTTAATCAATGGTTAATCAATGGTTATGCAATGGTTAATCAATGGTTATGCAATGGTTATGCAATGGTTAATCAATGGTTAATCAATGGTTATGCAATGGTTAATCAATGGTTAATCAATGGTTAATCAATAGTTAATCAATGGTTAATCAATGGTTATTCAATGGTTAATCAATGGTTAATCAATGGTTATTCAATGGTTATGCAATGGTTATTAAATGGTTAATCAATGGTTAATCAATGGTTAATCAATGGTTAATCAATGGTTAATCAATGGTTATGCAATGGTTATTCAATGGTTATGCAATGGTTAATCAATGGTTAATCAATGGTTATTCAATGGTTAATCAATGGTTAATCAATGGTTAATCAATGGTTATTCAATGGTTATGCAATGGTTATTAAATGGTTAATCAATGGTTAATCAATGGTTAATCAATGGTTAATCAATGGTTATGCAATGGTTATTCAATGGTTATGCAATGGTTAATCAATGGTTACGTAATGGTTAATCAATGGTTACGTAATGGTTATTCAATGGTTAATCAATGGTTAATCAATGGTTACGTAATTGTTATTCAATGGTTAATCAATGGTTATTAAATGGTTAATCAATGGTGATTCAATGGTTAATCAATGGTTACGTAATGGTTATTCAATGGTTAATCAGTGGTTATGCATTGGTTATTCAATGGTTAATCAATGTTATCCAATTGTTATTCAATGATTATTCTTTGGATGTTGATAGACATTAGACATCTAATGTCACCCCTTGGTGACCTCTTGGTGGTCCCTTGGTGACCCCTTGGTGGTCCCTTGGTTGTCCCTTGGTGACCCCTTGGTGACCCCTTGGTGGTCCCTTGGTTGTCCCTTGGTGACCCCTTGGTGACCCCTTGGTGGTCCCTTGGTGACCCCTTGGTGACCCCTTGGTGACCCCTTGGTGGTCCCTTGGTGACCCCTTGGTGACCCCTTGGTCGTCCCTTGGTGACCCCTCGGTGACCCCTTGGTGGTCCCTTGGTGGTCCCTTGGTGGTCCCTTGGTTACCCCTTGGTGACCCCTTGGTGGTCCCTTGGTGACCCCTTGGTGGTCCCTTGGTGTTCCCTTGGTTACCACTTGGTGACCCCTTGGTGGTCCCTTGGTGACACCTTGGTGGTCCCTTGGTGACCCCTTGGTGACCCCTTGGTGGTCCCTTGGTCGTCCCTTGGTCGTCCCTTGGTGACCCCTCGGTGACCCCTTGGTGGTCCCTTGGTGGTCCCTTGGTTACCCCTTGGTGACCCCTTGGTGACCACTTGGTGGTCCCTTGGTGACCCCTTGGTGACCCCTTGGGTGGCCCCTTGGTCGTCCCTTGGTGACCCCTTAGTGACCCCTTGGTGGTCCCTTGGTGGTCCCTTGGTGAACCCTTGGTGGTCCCTTGGTGACCCCTTGGTGGTCCCTTGGTGACCCCTTGGTGGTCCCTTGGTGACCCCTTGGTGGTCCCTTGGTGGTCCCTTTGTGACCCCCTTGGTGGTCCCTTGGTGGTCCCTTGGTGACCCCTTGGTGGTACCTTGGTGACCCCTTGGTGGCCCCTTGGTGACCCCTTGGTGACCCCTTGGTGGTCCCTTGGTGGTCCCTTGGTGACCCCTTGTTGACCCCTTGGTGACCCCTTGGTGGTCCCTTGGTGACCCCTTGGTGGTCCCTTGGTGACCCCTTGGTAACCCCTTGGTGGTCCCTTGGTGACCCCTTGGTGGTCCCTTGGTGGTCCCTTGGTGACCCCTTGGTGGTCCCTTGGTGGTCCCTTGGTGACCCCTTGGTGACCCCTTGGTGGTCCCTTGGTGACCCCTTGGTGGTCCCTTGGTAACCCCTTGGTTGTCCCTTGGTGACCCCTTGGTGCTGAACAGAAGATGATCATTCATCCATTGTATTACCTCACAATACCTCCACAATGGTCCACCTTTTGTTAAGAGTATTACAGAAGACGTACATTAACACAGATCTCCAGTGCTGTACTATCTCAACCCTGTACTGTCTAAACCCAACCAGTGTTTGTCCCATTGACTAATGTTTATTTAACAAGACAAAGAGCGGTGGTGATATGCTCCTGAATTGACACTATATTTGTGACTTCCTGGTTTGGCAAGAAGTCCAAGACTGCGGGGTTGGTATTTAATTTGATCCAAACAATGAATTTATATTTAATTTGATTTGGCAGCACCCCAATGAATTGAAGAAGGTAGAACATTTATTTCAAATCAATTCAACTGAGACGTGAAACATGAACGTGTCACGTTCCTGACCTATTTCTGTTAGTTTGTTGTATGTGTTAGTGGTCAGTACGTGAGTTTGGGTAGGCATTCTATGTTTTCTGTTTCTATGTTGGTTTATGGGTTGCCTGGTATGGCTCTTAATTAGAGGCAGGTGTTTGGCGTTCCTCTAATTAAGAGTCATATTTAGGTAGGTTGTCTCACAGTGTTCGTTGTGGGTGGTTGTCTCCTGTGTCAGTGTTTGTCGCACCATACGGGACTGTTTCGGTTTGTTTGTTCATTCGTCATTTATGTGTAGGCTATTTTCCCTGTTCGTGCGTTCTCGTGTGTTATGTGAGTCCGTCGTCCAGATCTGTCTACACCGTTTGTTATTTTGTTTAGTCAAGTGTATTTCGTTTTCGTGTTTTCGTGTTTTCGTTAATAAATTATGTCTTCACAATCCGCTGCATTTTGGTTCCCTCACTACTCCTCCTTTTCGGTTGAAGAGGAGGAGGACCGCCGTAACAGAAGGTCTGATTCATTTGACAAATCTTTTAACTAAAGGGTATGCCATTTATTTATGCAAACAAACAATACACATCATATGTCAAACATTAGTTTGCTTACTACTGAAATATGTTAAAGAGTATTTTTATTTTTCATGACTAGATTGTTCCCTTCCATACTGCAGTGTTGGATCTAATGCATTCTGGGAAATGTATTTTTTTTTCCCCCCCAGATATTTAAATACATTATGGGGATTATTAATTATTGTAGACAACCCACTAAATTATCTTTGAATATTGTTCAGACCACTGTAATTATTTTAAATGGTTTAAAAATTAAATGTTTCAACCTTATGCAACATGTTATTTATAACCACACATGTCAAAATAAACATTTAGTCACTGTACAAAACATTAAGAACACCAGCTCTTTCCAGGACAGGGACTGACCAGGTGAATCCAGGTGAAAGCTTTGATCCCTTATTGATGTCACTTGTTAAATCCCCTTCAGTCAGTGTAGATGAAGGGGAGGAGACAGGTTTAAAGAAGGATTTATAAGCCTTGAGACTATTGAGACATGGATTGTGTATGTGTGCCATTCAGAGGGTGAATGTAAGTGCCTTTGAACAGGGTATAGTAGTAGATGCCAGGCGCAACGGTTTATGTCTAGAACTTCAATGCTGCTGGGTATTTAACGCTAAACGTTTCCTGTGTGTATCAAGAATGGTCCACTGTCCAAAGGACATCCAGCCAGCTGGACACAACTGTGGGAAGCATTGGAGTCAACATCGGCCAGCTTCCCTGTGGAACGCGTTCGACACCATGTAGAGTCCCTGCCCCGTCGAAGTGAGGCTGTTCTGAGGGCTAAACATTTATCCTCTTCTCTCCTCTCTCTGTGTCCTCCTCTCTTTTCTCTCTGTCTTATTTTTTCTCTTCTCTCTGGCCTCCTCTCTTTTGTCTCTGTCCTCCTCTCTTTACTCTCTGTCCTCCTCTCTTTACTCTCTGTCCTCCTCTCTTTACTCTCTGTCCTCCTCTCTTTTGTTTCTGTCCTCATCTCTCTGTCCTCCTCTCTTTTGTTTCTGTCCTCCTCTCTTTACTCTCTGTCCACCTCTCTTTTCTCTCTGTCCTCCTCTCTTTACTCTCTGTCCTCCTCTCTCTGTCCACCTCTCTTTTCTCTCTGTCCTCCTCTCTTTTCTTTCTGTCCTCCTCTCTTTTGTCTCTGTCCTCCTTTCTCTTCTCTGTGTCCTCCTCTCTTTTCTCTGTGTCCTCCTCTCTTTTCTCTCTGTCCTCCTCTCTTTACTCTCTGTCCTCCTCTCTCTGTCCACCTCTCTTTTCTCTCTGTCCTCCTCTCTCTGTCCTCCTCTCTTTTTTCTCTGTCCTCCTCTCTTTACTCTCTGTCCTCCTCTCTCTTCTCTCTGTCCACCTCTCTTTTGTCTCTGTCCTCCTCTCTTTTCTTTCTGTCCTCCTCTCTTTTGTCTCTGTCCTCCTTTCTCTTCTCTGTGTCCTCCTCTCTTTTCTCTGTGTCCTCCTCTCTTTTCTTTCTGTCCTCCTCTCTCTGTCCTCCTCTCTTTTGTCTCTGTTCTCCTCTCTTTTGTCTCTGTTCTCCTCTCTTTTGTCTCTGTTCTCCTCTCTTTTGTCTCTGTCCTCCTCTCTTTTCTCTGTGTCCTCCTCTCTGTGTTCTCCTCTCTGTGTCCTCCTCTCTGTGTCCTCCTCTCTGTGTCCTCCTCTCTGTGTCCTCCTCTCTGTGTCCTCCTCTCTCTGTCCTCCTCTCTGTGTCCTCCTCTCTCTGTCCTCCTCTCTCTGTCCTCCTCTCTCTGTCCTCCTCTCTCTGTCCTCCTCTCTGTGTCCTCCTCTCTCTGTCCTTCTCTCTGTGTCCTACTTATCCTCCCTTATCTTACCTTATTTGCACACAATGAATATAGACTTATTTTTCTA